>NC_091307.1:2053306-2080806 GCF_038502225.1 Cherax quadricarinatus
ATGCTAGTTGCAATATACATAAGTGGCACCCAGATTATGCTCCCTCTACTTCGCGTCTGTCTCGCTTTCTTGGTGAAGACTTTATTGAAATGCACATAGAAATATAGTATGCATTTTGTTTAATACTTTAACAACACTGACACGAATCCATAAAACGGAATTTACCTTTTAAAATACGGATTTTACACCAGCGAGTAAGAGAATATTACGCAAATTTTAAGTCGAGGTAATACTCTGTAGAAATAAAGGAGCATTTGATATCATCGCTAATTATCGACGATAAATTTCAATTAGCAATAAAATAAAATATAGACCCTTGGGCAACAGGGTATGACGCACCCGCTCACTGCCAGCCCTACAAATTGTGCTAAGCCCAATAACGCGCCATCAGTGCCACGGTTATTGCTTCATAACCCACAGTGCTGAGACAATCTTCACTGCCTGGCACTGCCGCACGGGGTGGGAGTATGTGGGACATAGGTAGGATGGAAGGGTGCAATCACAATGTGGCACTGTCACTAAGTTGGGGGGATAAAGGGAGGGATGGAAAAGGCTACGTTTCACTTTGTGGCACTGTCGCAGGAAGGTTAGGATAGGGAGAGAAATGACATGATTATAACCCACTGTGCGTGGCACTTTCATAATATGTAAGTGATAGAAGTGATAGAAATGTTGAAATCTATTGTGTGTGTGTGTATGTGGCACCTGTGCCTGTGAGATATATCTGTGGTGAGTTTCGAGAGTCTTTCTACTCCCGGAGCCCGGCCATGGGTCAGGATCTTCTGGTGCTTGCCTGGTCAATCAGACTGTTGCTGCTGGAGGCCCGCTGCACCACATGTCCATCATAGCCTGGTTGATCTGGAACCAGGTGAAGATACTTGTCCAGTTTCCTCTTGAAGACTTCTACACTTGTTCCAGCAGTGTTTTTGATATCTCCTGGTAAGATGTTGAATAATCTGGGGTCACGGATGTTGATACAGTGTTCCCTTATTATGCCCTCCGCACCCCTACTTTTCACTGGGTTTATTTTACACTTCCTCGCCTATAACTCGCTCCAGTATGTTATGGCAGTGTACAGATTTGGTGTGTAGTTTTTTTTTATTTGTGACCTATTTTAATTTTTTTTACCCATTTGTTTACTTTCTGTTCGACCAAGTTGTTTGTGTTAGCTACCCACTGACCCATATGGGCATCACAGCCATGTTGACATGACGAAAGTTGCTGGTACGAGCCAACTCGCCTCTAAAACTGTTCCTCTCGACTCCGAGCATGTTGCCTGGCTCGTCGTAGATAACGTAGAGGGGTGTTGATGGGGGGAGCCGCCCCTAGAGGGACCCCCTTCCTCACCCATCCCCCGGCTCCTCGACACCCCTCTTCCGCCCCCTTCCATCAGTCAGGTCGTGGAGGGTACTCAGGTACTGAAGATCTCTTGTATTTGACTACAGGAGTTGACTGAAGATGAATAAACAGGTTGCAATCCATTGTGTGACATTGTTGCAATATCTGGGGGGATAAAAGGAAGGGATAGAAAGTTATAATCCATCGTGTAGCCTCGCCGCAGCATGGACAAGACTGGGTGGCGCAAATTACTCGTTAATTTTGTAGGGATTGTGCTGTACCTAGTAACTCGTACCATTCAGTCCATGCAAACTGTGAGCATCTGTCATGTATTTTAATCACCTTCGTTGTTTATGCTGTTAAATTGTAAATGTTCTTCCTGACGTCTCTCTGACTATATTGGGCGCTCATTTTTTAAATAATTGTGTGCTGCTGTCGACGCGTGCGGATGAATCAGCAGCGGATGTAATATTGGCTCGATTCTTCTTCCGTTAATCGTGAATCACATAATCTATTATTATCTCAGCATGTGTCCCCCTTATTCTTAACACTAAAGAGTGTATCCTTGTCTTAACATTTTCTTTGAGCTAGAATACTATCATGTATCCTCTTAATCTTCGTTAATCCAATGACCTGAAATCGAAGTCTTGCTTCATAGATATTCCTTTGCTGCTCTAGTATTGGTTGGATTTTGACTGCCCAGGCTCGTGTAGAGGCATCCAGAAAAGCTCAAGGGAATTATTTCTCTAGCAGTCTTACTGTATTTTTAATTAATATGCGATTACTTAACAACTGGTGAGTGTTTTATTAAATGCTTGTTAGAGTATTTATTTTCATGTATTTGTTTATGTGAAGTCGTGCTGGCGAAATGTATTCCTTAAAATAAACAATAAATTAAACAATTACAAAATATTTAAACCTTTAAAAAAGTTTTGTGAAAGTAAAACGAACAACAAAAGAGAAATTACTGCGACTCGTTTATTATTTTTATTATTATTAATGGTATTCTTGTTATTGCTGCTTATTATTATTATTACTATTATTATTATTATTATTATTATTATTATTATTATTATTATTATTATTATTATTATTATTATTATATGAACCCATATAAATCATTAAGTGCATGGAGTGCTGAAGGCTCGATCCTCCGTCCACTAATCGGAAGACAGAAAATTATCGCAGTTATTGAAGAAGACAGTAGAGCATCCATGACGAGACGTGTCATTAAAGAGAGCGAGGGATGGTGATAATGGTGACGCCGGTAATCGTGATGGTGACAGTGGAGATAATGGTGATGCTGAAAACGGAGGTGGCGAAGGTGCTGATGATAGAGATGATGGCAATGATGATAATGATATATTAAATAACAATAGATTTTATAATTATTGGATTAGTATTAAGAAAATGATATATTATCGATGCAGTTGTAATTAAAACAATTATTCTAATATAATAATATAATAATAATAATAATCATAATAATAATATTCTTAACCGAAATCAAAATAATAACAATTAATCTTAACCAAAATAACAATAAAAAATCAGTCTTAACCAAAATAATAATTATAACATAATAATAATAATAATAATAATAATAATAATAATAATAATAATAATAATAATAATAATAATAATAATAACAATAATAATAATAATAATAATAATAATAATAATAATAATAATAATAATAATAATAATAATAATAATAATAATAATAATTCTAACCAAAAATAATTATAATAAAAGTAATAGCATTCTTTACCAAATTATTACTAATAATATGGAGTAGAAGAGCAAGAGACACAGAATAATATGACAAGTCATAACTGTAGCCATTGCGAGACTAGGGAGGCAGTAGTGTCTTTGAAGGTTGATCTCATCAGAGTTGATTACTCTAAGGGCTGGTTAACTAGTGAGTAATTTTGCATGGTAACGACATTAAATGCATGCCTGCACTCTCTCTTCAAGAGGATGTGGCATAATAATGTACAGCTTTCCAGTACATGTCGGTGAAATGTTCATGAAGCTCCAGTGAGTGTACACTCACCTATTTGCGGTGTACATCTTGTGTATGTACTCATCTATTTGTAGTGTACGTACTCGCCTATTTCGCCAGTGTCTATGTGCGCGCCTATTTGTGGTGTACCTACTCACTTATTTCACCTCCATGTCTATGTGCGCGCCTATTTCGCCTATTTGTGTTGTACGTACTCACCTATATTACCTCCCTGTGTACGTATGCACCTGTTTCACCTATTTGGGGTGTATATACTCGCATATTTCACTTTGGGGATGCAGGTGTCGAGTCTCAGCTGCTGGTAAAGCCTCTCAGCTGGCCGCTATAGGGTTTCCTCTCCTGGCTGCCTGAGCCTTATCATACCTACTCTTAAAACTATGTATGGATCCTGCCTAGGGCATATAGCTATAGGCAGGACCTCATAACAGCTAAAGAAGTATTTCCTAATATCCCTGTGACTCATCAGTGTTTTCAACTTCAAACTCTGCCCTCTCGAACTACAAGTGAGTTTTAGAGCTCACCTGCCATAGGTTCAAGGCCCACCCATTCCTTGATTTAATTCCTCTTAATATACTATACATTGTAAACATGTCACCCATAACCCTTTTGCCCTCTAATGTCATCAGATTTAACTCCTTTAGCCTCTCCTTACAGCTCATACTTCGTAGCTCCGGGAATAGCGTCATTGTAAACCTTTGCGTTTTTGTCCGGCTTCTTGACATGCTTTATCAGATGTGGGTTCCAGAATGGTGCTGCATACTCTGCATATACGGTACATAGCGTCGTGAAAGACTCCTTGTTTGGATACCTTAAAGGTACCCTCAAATTTGCCCATCTCGCGTTGGTTGCAGCGATTGTTTGGTTGAAATGGCGCGAACAATTTCAAACATGGTTTCAATAGCTTGAAACCACATCTGAGGCTCACTGATGTGCCTGGGATGGAGAATAAACATGACTTGTAAACCAGGCTGCCCAGCTTTTGAGGAGTTTGTGGCCGAGTGGTGTAGAGCGTCACTTTGGGAACCTTGCCAGTCTCCGATCGACACCATGCCTAACCCTTCTAGGGTAGGGTAGGTGCCTGAGCCCGAGCCTTTAGCTCATAAGACTGTCATTCCCATTTGCCCCCTTGGGGCGGGGATGGCAGACCAGAGAGGCCTAGCTTGTGGCTAGGCCTGGGGACCGTTGGTCCCAAAGATGAGGAGGTACTTGTGCCTCCTCCCATGGGAGACTTAGGTCTCAGACACTCCCTAAAGAGGGAGTCAAGGCCGGGCCACCACTTGGAAAAGGCCCGGGCCGGGAGAATACCGACTAATCTTTAACTAACTAATTGCCAGTCTCCGACCCTTATTTTAATCCACATATTCCTTGAATATATACATTTACATTCATCTCCTTCCATAACTGATCCTTCAGTATTATTGCTACCCCTTCCTTAGCTCTTACTGTATCGGATACTCCCGACTTAATCCCATTTATTTTTCCCCACTGAAACTCCCTTACCCCCTTCAGCTTTGTTTTGCTTTGAGCCAGGACATCCAACTACTTTTCATTCATAACATTGGCAATCATCTCTTTCTTATCATCTGTACTACATCCACGCACATTCAAACATCCCCGCTTTATAAAGTTTTTCCTTTTCTTATTTTTATTAATTTATACATGAGAAGAGGTTACTAGCCCGTTGCTCCTGGTATTTAGTCACCTTTTACGACACGCATGGCTTACGGAGGAAAGATTCTTTTCCACTTCCCCCATGGAGATGAAAGGAAATAAGAACAAGAATTGATAAGAGAAATAGCAGATATTTCAGATCGCTGTGTTTATATATACCTGTACAAGTATGTGTAGGATATGTGTATATAAGACAAAAAGAGACACCAACATTCTTACCATTATGTAAAACAACTATATATATATATATATATATATATATATATATATATATATATATATATATATATATATATATATATATATATATAAATATATATATATATATATATATATATATATATATATATATAAAATATATATATATATATAAATATATATATATATACATATATATATATATATATATATATATATATATATATATATATATATATATATATATATAAGTATATATATATATATATATATATATATATATATATATATATATATATATATATATATATATATATATATATATATTAGCGAGAGAGAGAGAGAGAGAGAGAGAGAGAGAGAGAGAGAGAGAGAGAGAGAGAGAGAGAGAGAGAGAGAGAGAGAGAGAGAGAGAGAGAGAGAGAGAGAGAGAGAGAGAGAGAGAGAGAGAGAGAGAGAGAGAGAGAGAGAGAGAGAGAGAGAGAGAGAGAGAGAGAGAGAGAGAGAGAGAGAGAGAGATAGAGAGAAAGTGAGAGAGAGAGAGAGATAGAGAGAGAGAGAGAGAGAGAGAGAGAGATTCAGTACTTTAAGAAATTAAAACCGAGCGACCGTCACATGATGGGGGTTCGGTTGCATGAAAAGGCCACATATAATTCCTGGCTCACATTTCTTGAAGGGGCAGCATCACATGATTGGATCACATTACTTGACGGGGTTCACTTGCTGTGAAGGGATCACATCACGTGAAGTGTCCACATCACATAAGGGGGCCACATCACAAGTACGTATCATCACCGTCAGTCACAGAACACTTCATATAAAGGACAGAGCTCTTTAGTTAACGTAACATAATGTCTTAGTGCACGAGGACACAGCAGTATAGTATACAACGAGGCCGCACACTATAATACTACCCCACAAGGCCACAGTCTCGAGGCCACACAGCTATATAAATAAATAAGTTTATTAAGGTACAGGTACACGTAAGTACAGTTATACAAATTTAGTTCATTGCAATTATCAAACATAATAACATATGTGTAAATTACCCGAGATAACCAAAAACAAGGTCAGACAAAATGACTTACTTCCAGCTGGGTCGAGGTAAATATCATATAATTTAAATCTTAGCTAGAAGATACATCACAAATCAATCGTAATTATAACCTTAAAAATTAAAGCAACTATGTGAAAAACAAGTAAAAATATGTACAATAGGAATAAAATATACTGAGTTATTTACAAGGACGTTAAATACATAAATCAACTAACAATAATAGGTACATGAATGTTAACTATACAGGAAATCATTCTCTTTCCTTCCCGTAGCTTCGCTACACCACGAGGCCGCAGTCACGAGGCCACACAACAGAGTACTGTACCAAGAGGCCACAATGTATAGGGCTATAATGCCCGAGGCCACAGTAAAGACTCCACATTATGTACTACAGCAGGAAGACATACAGCAAAGAGCCACATAACGTGAAACTACAAAGCAAGGGGCATCACAATACAACGGGTCTCACAAGGGATCGCAAAACAAGGTACCTTAAAATAAGGGGACACACAACGTAAGGGGGCACACAACACAAGGGATCACACAACACAAAGGACCATACAACACAAGGGACCACACAACACAGAGGATCACACAACACAAGGGACCATATAACACAAGGGGATACACAACACAAGGGATCACACAACACAAGGGATCACACAACACAAGGGATCACACAATACGAGGGATCACACAACACAAGGGACCACGCAACACACTGGGCCACACATTACAGGGAATCACACAACACAAGGGATCACTTAACACAATGGATTACACAACACAAGGGACCACACAATGCAAGGGACCACACAACTGAAGGAGCTACAACAGAAGGGGCCTCGCAACACAAGAGCATAACACAGGGGCAGTGGTGGTGCCACTGCCCCTGTGTTATGGAGTTTCAGTCCCCCAAAATTCCATCAGTTCTTCCCCAAATAATAATAATAATAATAATAATAATAATAATAATAATAATAATAATAATAATAATAATAATAATAATAATAATAATAATAATAATAATAAGGCAGCTTCAAGACAAGTTTCTTAGCCCTTCCCACTAACCTGTCATTCCTAAGTCCTAGAATAGAAATTCTGGCGCTGCTGTTGTATAAGGAGAGGCATAAAGTGATGCCTCAACACGAGGGGCCACACAAGGGGCCACAACACCTTGTGCCAATACAAGGGGTCACACAACAAGGGACCACATAACGGGCTACATAACGCCAGGTGTCACACAGCAAGTGGCCATACAACAAAGGGCTACACAACAAAGGGCCACTGAACACGATGTCTCAACACGATGCTTCAACACAAGGGGATCACACAACATGGGTCTACACAACAAGGGGCCACACTTGTTAGTGACAGACCCTTGAGGGAAAATTCTTTTGTGCTTGGGAAAAACCTAATTAATTTCTCTGCTCTTTGACGTGAGCAACAAAAGCTTTATTGGTATTAAGAGGATTTTCCAACAAGAAAAAATAATTACACGTAAACACATTATACCAGAAAGTTCCATTTGAGGTCAGTTGCAACTCCCGCTTGAAGTTATTTTTCGAAAATCACTGGTAAGTCTTTCATTAGGCAAAATAAAAAAAAATACACACACACACACACACACACACACACACACACACACACACACACACACACACACACACACACACACACATATATATATATATATATATATATATATATATATATATATATATATATATATATATATATATATATATATATATATATATGTATATATATA
Organism: Cherax quadricarinatus; assembly: GCF_038502225.1. Taxonomy (NCBI): domain Eukaryota; kingdom Metazoa; phylum Arthropoda; class Malacostraca; order Decapoda; family Parastacidae; genus Cherax; species Cherax quadricarinatus. Next base: position 2,061,368 of record NC_091307.1, read on the forward strand.
TATATATATACATAATATATATATATATATATATATATATATATATATATATATATATATATATATATATATATATATATATATATATATATATATGTGTGTGTGTGTGTGTGTGTGTGTGTGTGTGTGTGTATACATATACATGCAAAACAAGCACTGTGAAAGAGTAGTGAAATTCCTGAAGCCGTTTGAATATTCCACTTCCACTACCCCCCCATCTTTTCATTCTTTATTACCAATAGGAATATTTTATTACATAATATGGTACAGAGAAGATTTAAGAGATACATTGTTGATATACAGGTGGCATATAAGGTACATGTTGTTACGTGTGTATCACCGATTATAAGGCGAAAATCTCATCCAGTTCCTCAGAGCTGGGGCGTGTGCCCAAAATACAGCAGGCATTACCCCTTTGAACAGCCGCACTGAGCCGCTGGAACAGAAAACTAGCTGCCCTGTTGTCCCTAGTTACCCTGATGAGTCTTTTTCCTAGCTCCTTAAGGAATTTAGATACATTCTTTCCCCATGAGCCAAGGGTCTCTGAGCCTATGGGAACAAACATATAATGATGGGCAAGCTCTCCATATTTTCTAGACTTCTGGGACTCCCTAAAGCTGGCAGCTGCCCCTCCTTCCTCCCTGGTGTATTGAAGATAGGTATCAGCCAAGGTAGATGCACATGTGTAGTCCCACACCACCTGCTTCCCGTCTGTCCAGGCTTGAAGGGTGATACCATCTGGACGCTTCTGGCTGCCATCAGATCTGCATAGCTGGGGTGACTCCCTTACTGCTGGGCATCCGGCTGTTGTGAGGCTCCTCTTGATAATGTTATTAACCTCCTCATGTCTTGCAATCTTTCCCTCTGATTTATGGCACACAAGACTATGGTACCCGAATCGGTCTGTTGCTTCACTGCCACAAATACACCTGTGTTCGGCGAGAATAGGGGCGGCAAGTCGAAGGACAGCACCGATGCGGATGGTCTGTGGGTCGAGGCGTGTGCCAAGGCTGGAGCTGGGAACAGCCAACACAAAATCCCCTGCATGAGGAGCTCTCACTGCCAGGAGGCGGGCTCTATCCTTCCCTGACACACTCTGAAGAATTGTTGAGGCTATATTTCCCACTATTGGACCATCCTAGTGTGATTGTAGTTGTTGGGGGGAGCAGGTCTGGTTTCAGAGCCCGTTAGATTACCCCAGATCATGGCTCCGTCAATGAACTTTTGGTCCTGGACTCCAATCTTGTTCCTAAGATGTTCAGGGAGAATCGCTGCTACAAGCCCTCCGGATGCAATACATGAGGACAGAAAAGCAGGTAGCGCAATCTGTGATGACTTGCGGACACCAATGCCTCCTAGTCTGACTGGAAGTGTAGCTTGGTTCCACTGCCCGTCTTCTAGGTTAAGGTTAAGTACTTTCGTAAAAATCTGCCTCAGAATACCGTCATATTCGTGCAGTATAGGGTTATCATATGAAGGTGCACATCTTAAGAAATATGTCAACCTGGGCAGACTCAAGCACTTTGTAAGAAGGTACAAGGCATCGTGAGTGTCCAGATTGCCTATTCGTTGTTCCATTCTCCTTAACTCTTCCAATTTCTTCCTGAGAATTGTGTCAATGGCATTGCTTCCCAGAGATGCTCCTAGCAAGACACTGTTTGTGGGGGCAATGACTGCCGCTCCTGGAAGTTTTGAACTCACTGCATTTATCACTTGTTGACTGACTGAGATGATTTCACATTTGGATGGATTCAGGATGAGACCCATTTCCTGTCCCCGTGTCATTACCTGTGTAAGATCATCTAGGAGGGAATCCTTTACACCTGCTAGTGTGCCATCATCTAGGAACCAGATGTTTAGCTCACTGGTTAGTCTGACTGTGATTTCCCTAACTGCTATACAGAAGAGAAATGGTGCAAGAGGATCTCCTTGTTGGACACCTTCCGATGATGTGAATTCATGCTCTCCAGAGAGAAGCATTGATTCCTTGCTATACCCAGCTGAAACAAAAGGGAAGAGACCAGGGAAATGTTTTTGTACTGCTGCTAATACCACGTCTCTTTTCATGAGATTAAACGCATTCTTGTATATATATATATATATATATATATATATATATATATATATATATATATATATATATATATATATATATATATATATGTCGTGCCGAATAGGCAGAACTTGCGATCTTGGCTTAAATAGCAACGCTCATCTTGCCATATAGGACAAGCGAAAATTTGTGTATGCAATAATTTCGCCAAATTCACTCTGAACCTAACGAAAAAATTATATTTCACTGTGTTTGTTTAGTATTAAATTATTGTAAACAAATCTAAAATATATTATGTTGGGTTATGCTAAAATAAAATGTTCTTGTTATAATAAGGTTAGGTAAGTTTTCTAAGATTCTTTTGTTGCAAAATTTAAATTTTTACATTAACATTAATGAAAAAAATAAATCTTTAAACGTATAAGAGAAAATTTCAGAAATGACTTAATTTTAAATGAGTGCTTGTTAATTGACCAGTTTTACATATTCGGCACGACATATATATATATATATATATATATATATATATATATATATATATATATATTATTATATATATATATATATATATATATATATATATATATATATATATATATATATATATATATATATATATATATATATATATATGTCGTGCCGAATAGGCAGAACTTGCGATCTTGGGCTTAAATAGCAACGCTCATCTTGCCATAAAGGACAAGTGAAAATTTGTGTATGCAATAATTTCGCCAAAATCATTCTGAACCTAACGAAAAAAATATATTTCACTGTGTTTGTTTAGTATTAAATTATTGTAAAGAAATCTAAAATATATATAGTTGGGTTATGCTAAAATAAATTGTTCTTGTTATAATAAGGTTAGGTAAGTTTTCTAAGATTCTTTTGTTGCAAAATTAAATTTTTTTACATTAACATTAATGAAAAAAATATATCTTTAAACGTATAAGAGAAAATTTCAGAAATGACTTAATTTTAAATGAGTGCTTGTTAATTGACCAGTTTTACATATTCGGCACGACATATATATATATATATATATATATATATATATATATATATATATATATATATATATATATATATATATATATATATATATATATATATATATATATATATATATATATATATATATATATATATATATATATATATATATATATATATATATACAATATATATGATCTTTGGATTATATATGATTATAATGTGAATATGATAATGGTATAAAATACCGACAAGTTGATAAGTAAGACACATGTGCAACAGTCAGGTAACTTTATTTCTAAACGTTTCGCCTAGACAGTAGGCTTCTTCTGTGGAGTACAGAGGAGACAGCAGAAGCCGCCTCTTTACTCCACTGAAGAAGCCTAAGGTGCAGGAAAAAAATTTCGGAATAAAGTTACCTGACTGTTGCTCATGTGTCTTATTTATCATGATAATAATGTCTTCTGTTTTCCTTATAATTCTAAAACTAATTTTTTTTCTTTGTTATGTGTTTTAAAAAAAAATTGCTATTAGGTAATGGCTCGTCTTACCTCTGTATGTTCTCTGTAGCACATGTGTCCTCTCTCTTATTCTTTCGTAATACGTTAGTTTATTAGCATACTTACCAGACACCGGACCGTAATGAGTCGTAGGCGGATCAAGCTTTCACTCCTTCCTTCCAATAACCCACACTAGGTTAAGCGCTCCTTGAATCAAATACTGCCGCTCTGTATTCCGGAGTTATGTTCACCGTCTAAAAAATCTACAAAAAACTGAAGTTTGGGATTTTTATAGTATAGAATTAACATGACGATATGTATCTTTCAGGAGTGCTTGGTATTTAGCAAGGATGGACTTCTCTGCTAATACTAGTATATGAATTAGCGGAAAATACAGTGGCAGACAGGTGAACAGACACTTAATAAGGCCGGAAGGAAAGCAGCCAGTCTAGTATGAAGGTGAGAAATCAGGATGATGTTACAGGAAGGCAAGTTAAAGAGGATGGTGAGCTGGAAGTCATGCAGAAAGAAGGGCGAGAGTGCAAGCGGGAGGGCAGGCGCGAGGGCAAGCCAAGCAGGTAGGTCAGGCAGGCAGATCAAGCAGGCAGGAGAGCATGCATGCATGTTTAAGAGATAATGAGATGGAAGATGTGTATGCAGGCTTGTAGTCATGGGAGGGTGATGGGCGAGCGAGTGATCAGGAAGGTAGACAGGCATGGATTCAACAAGTCAAGTAGGCAAGTGATAGTAATCACCCGAGGCAAAATACACCTTGACTTGGACATTACCTGTTCTGTGGGTCGTAAAGCAGAGGGAATAAAACAGCGTGAAGAATCCACGAACTGAATCTCAGATCCTGCCATATAACATCATATGAAAACCTTGCGCCGCCACCGCTCCTGATAGCGTAAATCCGGATAAAAAGCGTGCCTCAGGCAGTCTCCGCTTACCCAGGAGGAGGAATGTCGGCGTCATACGAGATATACTTAATTAAGATCCTCACAGGTGTTCTCAACGCCTGAAATTTCTTCGACAACCCCCAGACGAGCGAAAGTCAAATAACAAAATAACAAATTGGATAATTTCACCCCGAAAAACGATGCTAATAGCTTCAGTGAGTATATTTCGTGGGATCTTGCTCCTCCTTGCAGTCTCAAACTTATTATGACTGCTTCCTTCATTAAATGGCAATGGTTTTATCCTCCTTCCTTACCATGTTGCTCGGTAATTATTTCGAGCTTTATAGTCAGAATTTACGGATTTGACATTTAATGCAACAGTCGCTTTTGATACACGGGTGCGAGGTTGACAGGATAGGTTTAAAGACATTTGCATGGCAAGTTTTAATCGTGATAACGTTTCGCTCTGTGTGAATCTTTATCAAGTAGAATAACGTGACGACGCTTTACATACAGAAGAGTGTTGTTACAATAAAAGCTAACTCTGCTTATGTCTTTTACTCCACCGATTACTTTGCTCAGCAAGCCAACCAAATATTACTCTGACATTCAATCGGAATGTCTCACGTCACTGGTGCTTAATAATACTTAATTAAATACTCCTGAGGTTAAGTGCTTTGTTGGTAGTAAAAAATCAATAGATTATTTTTTTTACGAATTTCTAAGCTAATATAACCTTTCAAATTTACATGCATATGCTAACATTTTACAGTGTTTCCATAGTGCGTGTAGCTTCTTTTTCTCCTTTACTACATCAGATTTTTGACGCAAAATTAAAAACATAAATAACGTGTTAATGCTTCTACGTATACAGTAATATATATATATATATATATATATATATATATATATATATATATATATATATATATATATATATATATATATATATGGTATATATATGGTATATATATATATATATATATATATATATATATATATATATATATATATATATATATATATATATATATATATATATATATATATATATATATATATATATATATATATGGTACCACCTCTGGAACTGTTATTAGATGAAGAGTTGGAAGTATCTGAAAGATGGAGGGACTATTTTGAGGAACTGTTAAATGTTGATAAAGATAGGGAAGCTCTGAATTCCTGCATTGGGCAGGGAGGTATAACATCTTGTAGGAGTGAGGAAGAGCCAGTTGTGAGTGTGGGGAAGGTGCACGAGGCAGTGGGTAGAATGACAGGGGGTAAAGCAGCTGGGATTGATAGGATAAAGACAGAAATGTTAAAATCAGGTGGAGATATAGCTTTGGAATGATTGATGTTTTCAATTAATAAATGTATGGAAGAGGGGACAGTACCTAGGGAATGGCAGAGAGCATGCATAGTTCCTTTGTATTAAGGCAAAGGGATCAAAAGAGACTGTAAAAATTGTATAGGAATAAGACTGAGAGTATACCTGGTATAGTGTATGGTAGAGTTATTATTGAAAGAATTAAGAATAAGACGGAGAGCAGAATTGCAGATGAACAAGGAGACTTTACGAAGAGTAGGGGTGTGTAGACCAAGTGTTTACAGTGAAGGATGTAGATACACAGTATTTACATAAAGGTAAAGAGTTTTTCGTTGCATTTTGGAAAAGGCATATGATAGGGTGGATAGGAGAGCAATGTGGTAGATGTTGCAAATGTATGGAATAAATGGTAGGTTACTGTAAGCAGTTAAAGATTTTACGACGACAGTGAGTATGCAGGAGAGAGGGAGATTATTTCCCAGTAAAAGTAGGCTTTAGATAGGGATGCGTCATGTCACAACGGTTATTAAATATATATATAGATGGGGCTGTAAGAGAAGTGAATGCTCGTGTGTTGGCAAAAGGTGTGGGATTAAGAGATAAAGAATCTTACAAAGTGGGAGTTGATACAATTGTTTTTTGCTGATGACACGAAAGTTTGGAAGGGTATGTAAAAGAAGGAAATTAAAAGTGAACCTAAGAAAGAGCAAAGTGATGATGATAGCAAAATAATCAGGTAATGAAAGACAGGATAACAGACTGGAGTGAGGGAGTATGGAAGAAGTGGATGTATTCAGATATTTGAGAGGGGATTAGTTGGAAGTAGGGTCTGTGAAAGATGAGGTGAGTCATAGAATTGATGAGGAGAAAAAGGCGAATGGGGCACTGAGTAGCCTGTGGAGACAAAGAACGTTATCCATGGAAGAAAATAGGAGAATGTATGAGAGTATAGTTGTACCAACGTTCTCATAGTGTGAAGCAAGGGTGGTGAATGTTGCAACAAGGAGATAGCTGAAGGCAGTTGAGATGCTGTATCTGAGTGAAATGTGCAGTGTGAATATAATGGAGAAAATCAGTAGCTTGGAGGTGTGAGGTATTACGTAGAGGTCAGAGGAAGGGCTGTAGAGGTGGTTTGGACATTGAGAAAGGATGGAACAAAATAGAATGATTTGGAGGACATATAAATTTGTAGTGGAAGGATGGCCAGGGAAAGTGTGCAAGGGGCTTAGACTTCCAGCAAGTATATGTGAGCCTGTTAGATAGGAGTGGAGACAATGGCTTTTATAACTTGACGTTCTGTTGGAGTGTGAGAAAAGTAACATTTATGAAGGAATTCAGGAAAACCGGTAAGTCGGACTTGAGTCCTGGAGATGGGAAGTACAGTGCCTGCACTCTGAAGGAGGGATGTTGATATGTTGCTGTTTTTTTAACTGTAGTGTAGGCAAGACAGTGATGGAGTGAATAATGATGAAAATGTTTCTTCTATTTAGGGTCACCCTGACTTGGTGGGAAAAGGCTGATCCGTAAATATAAATTAAAAATATAAATTTATAAGAAGATTTATTAAAAAATTCTGAAAATTCATCTTGACTGACCACTCTGGGTGAAAAGAATCAATTATATATTGCATCTGTGATTTTAATTCTTCGACTAGCTTTTCTTTGTCACTGTAAAATAATACTGAAAAAACCACTTCCTAGACAAACTCCACCATTATAATAAACTGGGGATGTAATGTAATAAATTATAAAATTCTTTCTGGTAGATAATTTATGCATTAACAAGTGAACAAATGTCAGATTATTTTTTGAAACCTGAGTCAATGTTTTAATCTCTGTTAACTATTTCTGACTAATAATAAGATTTTCGAAGAGTCGTTCATCAAAGATGGAACATAATCAATATTAACCGCTTGAGCGAAGAAAATTATATCATTCCGCTGACGAAACAAAAGAGTTTTTTCCATCTTTAAATTTTTTTTTTTTTTATCGTGGATAACAAGAGAATGTCTCACCCGATCGGCATCAAATTTTTAATGTTGATATTTCGTAACTAGAGCAAGATTCTCGCAACTTTTAGCTTGTGCAGTTGCCCTAGATATTAAAGAATTGTAACAATTATTATTATTATTATTATTATTATTATTATTATTATTATTATTATTATTATTATTATTATTATTATTATTATTATTATTTTTATTATTATTATTAATATTAATAGGATTACTCTATATGTAATATTTGTAAAATGACTATTTTCACGGGAATATACAAACATTTAAGAATAAATACATTAAAATCATTTTATAAATAATATCTAATTACTACCTGTGTCATCAGTGTACCACCTCCACAACTGTAACGTAATACGTAATATTTCATTTTCTCACAGTAGAGAGGTGCAAAAATTGGTTGTCGTCGTCCACGAACTGCTAGTGAGTCTCGCAGCCCAGACACACACACATTAAGCCACAAATTGTTTGTAAATATGTGACGGAAAATGAAAGAGAAATACCAAGCAGCAAAATACAACCAAGGTGGTTGTTGGTTCTATTATTAAAAAAGAAGGGCTAAACCCGTATTAGTCATAAAGCATTGCAGAAGGTCGTGACCTCTTCTCTGGGGAAGGCAAGGGAGAGGAGAGAGAGCTTTGAAAATTCTGTAAAGTATGAGGGTGGGAAGTTAAGCAATGTTGAAATATGGCTGAACAGACTGGAATTGAAAGATTTTCCAAAGTTATTGAAGAAGCACAAGCAACGAAAATGAGGTGACTTGTCCCTCTTGCAGATGAAAAAAATGAGCGAACACATCTGAGATATATATATATATATATATATATATATATATATATATATATATATATATATATATATATATATATATATATATATATATATATATATATATATATATATATATATATATGCAAAACAACCACTCTGAAAGAATAGAGAAATTCCAAGCGCTTTCGTGACTACTCACATTATCAAGGAACTATGATAATGTGAGTAGTCACGAAAGCGCTTGGAATTTCTCTATTCTTTCAGAGTGGTTGTTTTGCATATTCTGAAATCACCTGTTTACTGTGATCTTATTGCATATATATATATATATATATATATATATATATATATATATATATATATATATATATATATATATATATATATATATATATACATATAACTAAAATTCCGGTCGTCTCGTACCGAGGTAGAAGAAAGTGCTTTCACTATCACTCATTCAATCACTGTTGTGCCAGATGGGCGCCGACATCACAGTTCAGATACCCCTCCAGACCGCATCCTCCCCATCCAGCCTTCAGAGTGCGCAGGCTCTATACTTTCCGGCTAATGGGTTTCCCTGAATCCCTTCATAAGTATAACCTTGCTTACACTCCAACAGCAGGTTAAATCATGAAAACCATTTAGCTCCACTTCTATTTAACGAAATGATAACCAATGCATCAAAGAATGAATATGATAAAATTTTAACAAATTTCCTTTAAATAAACGTGATTCTTGTTCCGACTTAGTGTATACGAGAAACATTTAGAAATTAGCATTCACATACATCGCTTATCTTTATTATAAAAATCATTGTTTCAGCAATGTAAATCGAATTTAATGAATTATAAAATCAATCCATTACACATTAATTCATTACCTAAATAAAATAAGGAATTAATTGTAAAATATAAAAAATGTGTCATATGATTGATTTGATAAATTTCACAACTTAGCGGCAAACATTGCCGATGCGGACGACAACCCAACACTGTCCTCGCGTCTGTGTGATGCTCTGGGTTATTGAAAGTAGTAGAGAGATTTTTATAAAGAACCTGAGGCTCATGTAAAGGTATGCAGGAGAGAAGGGGGACTGTTTTCCAGTAAGAGTTGGACTTAGTACTGCTGCCCACAATGTGGAAAAGATTTACAAAACACTATATCCTAAGGTCTGCGGTACCTGGGACTGGGTCCAGAACCTCAGCTGTATTTGAGGTTAACATTAAGAGAAATATATCCGTGAAAGGTTAAAAGGAATTGAACCTGATGACAGAAGATAAAAGGACCAGGGAAAATGTGAACACAACACAAAAGGTATTCAGAGGACTAGATAAGGAGAACAAGGAACAGGGACAGACCGATTGAAAGACAAGAATCAGAATGGGGGACACAAACTAGTCTAGTCTGTTTTCATGCTCTACTAGTTAGGAGAAGCCAGAAGCTGATTCATTTTTTTACACAGGGTTTGACAAGGTTAGGTTAAGGATCACTAGCTTTATTGACAAGCTATTTGCAGGTTAAGGATTCCTAACTTTATTTACAAGCTAAGAGCTGTTACCTACGTCAGCTCATTTGAAAGCATTTTTATTGTTAGGAAACATACAAATATTTTTATTGTTATGAGACATACAGGTATGGTACGGGATGAAGTTGGAGCCATCTGTGGGCCAGCATTTTCGTCTGATCAACTGACTTTATCTCGTTGACATCATAATGCTGTACGAATGTGTTCCATACTCGAGTCATCCTGGGAATAAATGATCTCATGGGGTGAAATTCTTGAGAAGGGTACAGCCATAGTGAAGGTGCTGCTTTCTGCCCGTCTTGTGGTGGTGGTGGTGGTGGTGGTGTGTGTGTGTGTGTGTGTGTGTGTGTGTGTGTGTGTGTGTGTGTGTTTTACACTATTATTCTAAGTAAATAATGTCTTGAATACAGTAGCCCCCAAGAGACTACTTACCAAATCAGGAAAACAATCTTTGGATATTTAAAGTACACTCCCGTTGATAAAGGAAACAATACTTTACAAATAGTCGGCATAGCTTCAGAAAAGGAGAAGGCATTGATATGGAAAGTCTCTGGAATTATGGAGAGATATGATCCATAATCTCTCAGGTCGTGTACCTTTACCTGGTTCAGGTGAATGTACTTCGTACATGAAACGACCAACATGAGCATATATTTCATGGCAATATTTGCAGTTGTAAAAACTAATGAAAATGGCGAGAACAAAGAGCAGATAAAAGTTGTAAGATACTACACAAGGACTTAAATAATGCAAAAGGAATGATCCAACAAATAGCTACTACGGTTCACTTCCAACAAATGAAAGATTATGACTAATTAAAAAAAAGATGGCAGGAGAATCATCTTAGAAAGGGAAGCAGCTTCCCAAATAGAAAAGAGGAGACAGTATGTAGGAGGATATCAGACAAGACCTTTCGCCAAAAGCATATAAATACGGGAAAGACAGACAGCAGAGGATTTGGAATTCTAAACAGAGGCTGTCTAATGAAAGAGTTATTTACAGTGTGGTGTTTGGGTTTTTGTGCTAGGAAGCCTAGCAAGCTATTAGCTTTGCTACTCGTGAAGAGAAATTGATTGGAACTTGTAAGATAAGATTTTGTTCGTCAGAGTTTATCCCCTGAGAATTAGTCACCAAGGATAACCCAAGAAAGCCAGTGCGTCATCGAGAACTGTCTGTCCTATTTCAATTGGGGTCCCTCAATTTTTGTTTCCCCAGGATGCGATCCACAACAGTCGACTAACACCCAGGTACCTACTTCCTTCCTAGGTGAACGTGGACAACAAGGATAAGGAAACGCGACCAGTGTTTCCACCCGGCCGGGGATTGAACCACTGAAACTTAGTGTGTGAGGCGAGAGCGTTGCCTACCTTGCCACGGGACACCTTGAGATTGTTGCATGCGATTACTTCAAGGTCTGTCTCTTATATTTCGACGCTCTTTCATGCTTAAAGACAGTAAATACAAGTATTTAGAAATCTAAAAAGGAACTAATCAAAATTCTGCACACATCAGACATAAGCACTGGAACAATTGGTCCCAACAAGGAGCACTAATTTCATCAAGCATAGAAATAAAAATTTTAATATCGAAAGAGTTTAAATATGACCCTAAAACTAAGAGAGTTTGATATATTGAGAATGTCTTAAAGAACTGAACTTAACACTCTCAGAAGGCATAGAAGGATGTTTAAAAACGGAGTGATATTATAAGTAAAACAAAGGAGCAAATCTAACCGATGTGTGAGTGGTACATAAAAATTTATTTTCAGTGAGCACGTAGATGCATTGTGGAAATTAAGAAGTCTAACGTCGTTCAAGGATTTAAATGTAACATAAAAAGCCAAAAAGATCTGAAACACACACAATCTGTTGTCATTAGGTAAGACCTATAAATACCAGAGCTCAACCCCCGATACAACAGCAGATTCACATTGAACACTTTTTAATTTATGAATACAATTTGAATTTTATTTACATTTTTCTCAGCATATTGAATTTATCTCGCTTCAGTACTGATTTTATCTTTAATGTACGGGCCAAATTAATCGAAGCTTACTGCTTCGAAAATTTCAAATATATAAATTCCCACTGTCTACAGGACAGAAATAAATAAACTTGTCCTCAATTTTAATTGATATTTTATTAAGACTTTGTTTACTTGTGGTATAAAATCCCATCAACATGTTGCTCTTGAGTGTTTAATGTTTTCCATTTTTACCAGTTTGTGTTAATGTTACAACACTCGCAGGTGGAAGAAATACTGTGGAACTTTTGATCATCTAAAAAGTTCTGAAAAATGTAAAATGTTGTGATACGTGAGTGGAATTGGAAAAGTTTTTGTCTGAAAAAAAGTCTTACTGTTTATTACCAAGAGGGAAAATGTTGCAGAATTACTTTTAGTAGGGAAAGGGAACCCCAAATTCTAACCAAAAATTTAAGCAAATGTATTTATAATTTATGCTGTAATTTTCATATTTTCCAGCGATAAGGAGTAATTTGCGTGTGAAATGAGTGCAGTAAACTACAAGAGCAAAATTGCTTCTTATTCTTCTTTCCTCTTAAATAGTCCTGTTTTTACACTCGTTCAACACTCCCATCTAATATACATTGGTATCAGTGGGATGCTTTTCCTGGCACTTGCGCGAGCAACACCCCTATCCCCACACACACACATACACCAGTGAAGAGGCGGGGCCAGGAGATATGACTCGGCCCCTGCAACCACAATTAAATGTGTACAGTTAGATGAGTACACACACAAACACACACACACACGCACACACACACACACACACACGCGCGCACACACACACACACACACACACAGGCTGCAGACCTCGTCCAGCAATTGGTTCCTGGAGTTCAACCCCACCAAGTGCAAAGTCATGAAGATTGGGGAAGGGCAAAGAAGACCGCAGACGGAGTACAGTCTAGGGGGCCAGAGACTACAAATCTCACTCAAGAAAAAAGATATTGGGGTGAGTATAACACCAGGCACATCTGAAGCGCACATCAACCAAATAACGGCTGCAGCATATGGGCGCCTAGCAAACCTCAGAACAGCATTCCGACATCTTAATAAGGAATCGCTCAGGACCCTGTACACCGTGTATGTTAGGCCCATATTGGAATATGCGGCACCAGTTTGGAACCCACACCTAGCCAAGCACGTAAAGAAACTAGAGAAAGTGCAAAGGTTTGCAACAAGACTAGTCCCACAGCTAAGAGGTATGTCCTACGAGGAGAAGTTAAGGGAAATCAACCTGACGACACTGGAGGACAGGAGAGATAGGGGGGACATGATAACGACATACAAAATACTGAGAGGAATTGACAAGGTGGACAAAGACAGGATGTTCCAGAGACTGGACACAGCAACACGGGGACACAGTTGGAAGCTAAAGACACAGATGAATCACAGGGATGTTAGAAAGTTTTTCTTCAGCCACAGAGTAGTCAGTAAGTGGAATAGTTTGGAAAGCGATGTAATGGAGGCAGGATCCATACATAGCTTTAAGCAGAGGTATGATAAAGCTCACGGTTCAGGAAGAGTGACCTAGTAGCGACCAGTGAAGAGGCAGGGCCAGAAGCTAGGACTCTACCCCTGCAACCTCAACTAGGTGAGTACAACTAGGTGAGTACATTCACACACGTATACACATACTCAGACAAACTTAACCTAGAATATTAGCACATCAACCCATACACAGACAATTTTACACAAAGCTGAAGCATCTAGAGCGTCCTAACACGATAAAAAAAAATTGGATCTCAGAAGGGAGGATGTAAGAGCAAGGGAACCAAGGATAGCTGGTCTGAAAAGGAATGGGTAGAAAGGCTCAAAAACAAAATGGATGAAGAATAGCAAAAAAGGTTAAATGAGTTTGCAATAACATATTACAGAAGTTATCTGCAGAGAGCAAGAAGTGGAAAACACAAGCTGTAGCTGCTGAGGCAAAGATACAGAGATTGGAGCAGGAAATGGGGATGCTGAAGCAGGATATAATGAGGTCCAAAATGACCTCATTGTATCAGCAGGCAGTGATGGGACTGAAAGAGGGAATTTAGCTAAAAAGTCCCTTGCAGAAGTAATATCTGGCCATCAGGGTGTCCAGGAGATAACGGAAACAACAGAGGAGATGCTTAAATCAGATCCAGAGATGTGGAGGGAAAAGAACTGGGATGAAGAGATTAATGATTATTCATGGGCTTCTGGAAGCTGAATGGAAGACCTATGATGATAGAAAGCATAGGGAGGAAAAAGAGATTAAGAGCATCTTTGTAATAACAGGAAAGACAGACATGTCTTAGGTAGAAAATTTCGCAGACTTTGAGGGTATTCAAGGGAAAAAATCGACCAATTAAATTGACATTCAAGACAGAAGTGGTATGGAACAAGACACTACAACAGAAGCTACTGTTAAAGGACTCTCAAGAATATCAACAAGTGTACCTCAATCGAGATAGAACACAAAAAGAAAGGAAACTGAGAGTGAGAATAAGATGAAACCAGTGGAAGGAAAGAGACAGGACAGGCAACGACAGACAGGAAAGCTCAGCCTCCAGAAGAACATCAAACACAAATGACTACAGAAACCCCTCAACCCTTGTCACCCCATATCAACCAAAGACAATAACCAGAAACAAACCACACTTCATAGCCCCCACCCACCTAAACACTAATTTCACAATCACAGCAGCCTCCCATAATATTCCGCCTTGCCTTCCACACCTCCACACCTCTAGCCTAAACCATCCTCTTCCGCCTCCCAAAATACAGTACAGAAAAGGAAGCTAAAGGAGCGGTACACTAATGCAGATGGAACAGCAAATAAGAGTGAAGAGTGGTAAGAACGAATCAGTGATGCATCCCCTGACATCATAGCAACTACAGGGACAAAACGTACTGGGATGATAACAGATGCAATCTTTCCAACTGGATATCAGATCCTAAGGAAAAACAGAGAACAGAGGAAGGGAAGAAGTGGCACTGCTCATCAAAACAGTGAAGTTTTGAGGAAATCGGAGGAATGGACAGAGGGGACTTCATTGTAGGAACTCTTCAGACTGGGGATCGGAAGGTGATGATGACAGTGATATATAACCCATCACTGAACAGTAGGAGGTCAAGACAAGAGTATGATGAGCGCAATAGCTGAAGTGGCCAGGAGGGCTCATATGGGTAGGACAAAATTACTCATAATGGCGGATTTCAATCATAAAGAGACTGGGAAAACCTAGTGCCACATGGGGGACCAGAAATGTGGAGGGCTCAGATGTTGGAGACAGAGATGGAGAACTTCATGCGCCAACATGTTAGGAATACAGTAAGAGAGAGAGAATACGATGTTGCAGCAAGGCTGGATCTCATATTCACCTTGAATAGTTCAGACATAGGGTATATCACACACGAAAGTCCCCTTGGTGTTAGTGATCACGATGTACTGAGTTTTGAATACCTTGTAGAGTTAACAGTGAAGAATGCAGCAGCATGAGATGGACGAAAGAAGCCAAACTTTAATAAAGGGGACTACATAGGCATTAGGAGATTCCTACATGAAGTGCAGTGGTAAAGGACAGTAAAAGAGAGTAAATGAAATGATGGAACTAGTAACCACTGTGTGCCACTAGCAGCAATCTTCAATAAATCTACCGAAACTGGGCGATTGCCTGAGGCGTGGAAGACAGCAAATGTAGTTATAATTTTTAAGAAACACAGACGGGTAGTGTTAAACTACAGACAAGTATCACTGACTTGTATAGTGTGCAAGGTCATGGAAAATAGTTTGTATCCTATCGACTACACGAGAGTTACTAAGGCTGCAGAAATAAGAAACTTGAGTTGCAAAGAAAAACTGAAAATACTGACAATGCCCAGATGGTTGACAGAAGAGAAAAAGAAACACGATAAACACGTAAGGTAAAAATGCGAGAAAATAGATTAATAGTTTTTTTTTTTACTAACAATGGCAAACCAAGAGTTATTCGTAAAATGATATTATCATTTTTTCTTCCTATATGCATTATTTTAAAATTACCCGCATTAAAATTCACTTGTCATCAGGATATCGTGATTGCATTCATTTTAATATTTAATTGTTGTAACTTTATTTCCATGTAATGAATTATCTATTAATTTTTATATTGTATAGTGTAGGTTATCACTGATGTCGATCATGTATAGTAGTTCAGGTGGCTGGCCAGTGATGGAAAGGTGTGATAGAGGTCATCATTGGTTGAGTTGGTGTGTGTGTGTGTGTGTGTGTGTGTGTGTGTGTGTGTGTGTGTGTGTGTGTGTGTGTGTGTGTGTGTGTGTGTGTGTGTGTGTGTGTGTGTGCGTGTGTGTGCTACATCGGAGTGAAAACTATTATTTTTTTTAGAATTATATATCGTGTTGAAGTGTAAGAAATGGAACATTTATGACACGTTTCAGAGAAACCAGTTAGCCGGACTTGAGTCCTGGAGGTTAGCGGTAGTGTCTGCACTCTGAAGGAGTGGTGCTGATGGTAGAGTTCGGAGGGTTACTTCGATTGTGATGTCTGTGCAGTCCTGATAATGAATGATAATGAAAATATTTCCTGGCCATCTCCCACCCTCAATTGGTAGGGGATAGCTAGAATGACAAAAATAAACATTCTTTACTAATTACTGACTCGTTTAACATTCTATGCTATTATTATTATTATTATTAAAGATTAGCCGGTATTCTCCCGGCCCGGGCCTTTTCCAAGTGGTGGCCCGGCCTTGGCTCCCTCTTTAGGGACTGTCTGAGACCTAAGTCTCCCATGGGAGGAGGCACAAGTACCTCCTCATCTTTGGGACCAACTGTCCCCAGGCCTAGTCACAAGCTAGGCCTCTCTGGTCTGCCATCCCCGCCCCAAAGGGGCAAATGGGAATGACAGTCTTATGAGCTAAAGGCTCGGGCTCAGGCACCTACCCTACCCTAGAAGGGTTGGGCATAGTGTCGATCATTCTATGCTAATTACTGACTCGTTTATAAAAATAAAAACATGAAAAAATAAAGGGAAAAGTTCCTTCAATGTGCTAAAGAATATACTATCAAAATTAAAAACAAAATGTTTAAAGGTGCCTTATTACAAATATCAGAATAAAAAATTATTAAAACGATCAATTTATCAGTACTCTTTGTATGAGTTTTAATTTATTAAGAACTTTCTGATGCCCACCGTTTGTTGTTTCCATGAGCTGACCAACAGAATTTAAGCTAACTGATCCATAAATACAAGAACACCGTTGTTTTCCACTTTGTAAAGATAAGGGCAGGATTTCCCACTTTCCACTCATGCCGAACTTTTACCGTTTCATAGAACCTGTTAGAACGTGTACAAAGGTTTCAACTTTAGTTTAAAATAGTACCAGTTATTTTACGTATATCGGTTGTATTTAACGCACTAAAAACATCCTGACTGAAAAATAATGAAAAATATTATCAATAACAAGATATGGTGTTAAAGCAAAGCTTTAATGAAAGACTTAAGCACTAACTACAGAGAATATATTATTTAATAATTTCCATATCAAATTGGATTCCGTTTTCTATATGAACAGAAGATGGAGACAGACCTCTTCATTTCTTATATAACAATAAAACTATTTAAGATTTGATTTACTGTTTTTAGCAATATATAAGTCATAATTACATTTACCCAGATAATGAACTTTATTATTTCTCCGCAATAAAATGTGTTTCGCTCTATCAAGTCCTGCTGAGTCTATGATAGGAAGAGCAGGAGGAAGAGGAGGAGGAGGAGGAGGAAGAGGAGGAGGAGGAGGAGGAAGAGGAGGAGGAGGAGGAGGAGGAGGGAGAAGGAGGAGGAGGAGGAGGAGGAAGAGGAGGAGGAGGAGGAGGAAGAGGAGGAGGAGGAGGAGGAGGAAGAGGAGGAGGAGGAGGAGGAAGAGGAGGAGGAGGAGGAGGAGGAAGAGGAGGAGGAGGAGGAGGAAGAGGAGGAGGAGGAGGAGGAGGAGGAGGCGTTTACACTGACAAGAACAGCAGCAGCATCAGGGGGGTGAAGGAGATATCGAATGTAACAGAGATAAAGAAAGGGCAAGAGGAGGAGTCATTGGTTAGAACAGCAGTAAGATTTGGAAAAAAGAGGAAACATTGATCTGAGCAGCAGCTGCAGTAGAAGTAGCGACAGAAGCACCAGCAGCAGCAGAAGCGGCAGCAGGAGCAGGAGCAGAAGCGGCAGCAGGAGCAGCAGCAGCAGTGGAAGCTGCATCAACAGAGCAAAGTAGCTTATCCTCATTTTTCTATGTCGCTTTCTAAGTTCGGAAACTCCATTTCTCCACTCTTCCTGCATATTTCCAAATGCTATTTTATTTGTTTTATGTTAAATATTGTTTGGTTAAGGTAGTCTTAGTTTCCTCCTTTATAAAAGTTTATATGTAACTACACAAAAAAAAAAAAAAATAATGCGAGAAACGCAATACTTCATGATCTTAACTGAAGTCATGAGAGAGTCAGGGAATGTTCATATGTGAATGTCGCTTGGCTTTGAAAATGTGCTGTATGGTGACGACGAATGGACACTAGGTTGAGCAGCTGTTGCAGCAGCACATGGAGAAAGAGGACGAGGCAATGGTTTGAGCAGCTGTAGTAGCAACATGAGGAAGAAGAGGAGACATTGGATTAAGCAGCTGCAGCAACATAAGCAGGAGAATGAAGAAGGGATATTAGCTTGAACAGCTGCAGCAGCAACATTATAAGGAGGAAGAAGAGGATATTACATTGGCTTGAGGAGCTGCAGCAGCAGCATGAGGAGGAAGAGGAGGAGGCATTGGCTTGAGCAGGAGGAAGCTGCGGTCAGACACACATGGAAGGCGTCATCCTCACCCCCCTTCCCTTCAGCTATTTCCGCGATTATCTATGAAGCGCCTGGTATTGCACGCGTGCTTGTGTGTGTGTGTGTGTATGTGTGTGTGTGTGTGTGTGTGTGTGTGTGTGTGTGTGTGTGTGTGTGTGTGCGTGTGTGTGTGTGTGTGTGTGTAATTAACATCAAGGCTAGTGCTAACTCGTTCCGCTTCTATAATACTGTTATACTTTAAGAATGCTTACATCGTCTTCACGGTCCGTTTGTTAGGTTAGGTTAAGTAAGGTTTGTCAGGAAATAAGACGTACAGCTTCTATGTCCATTCGACCTATGTTCACTCTACCTTAATAACTGCGGAATATTGGGTATATTTCCGCATGATCTACGCTCCACGAAAGATGTGAGCTCTGATTCTTGCAGTCTTTCTTCATAGTTCTTACTTCACAGTTCCGGCAGCAATTTGCACACACAACTCTTAACTTTCTTGAGCTTCGCTGAGTGTTTGAACTGCACTAAAACATTGG
>NC_091307.1:2088306-2090806 GCF_038502225.1 Cherax quadricarinatus
CCGGCCTGCCGGTTTCCCTGAATCCCTTCATAAATGTTACTTTGCTCACACTTCAACAGCACGTCAAGTATTAAAAACCATTTGTCTCCATTCACTCCTATCAAATAGGCTCACGCATGCCTGCTGGAAGTCCAAGCCCCTCTCACACAAAACCTCCATTACCCCCTCCCTCCAACCTTTCCTAGGCCGACCCCTACCCCGCCTTCCTTCCACTACAGACTGATACACTCTTGAAGTCACTCTGTTTCGCTCCATTCTCTTTACATGTACATATACGTGCATATGTACACGCTCGTACACTCGTGTGTGTATATATATATATATATATATATATATATATATATATATATATATATATATATATATATATATATATATATATATATATATATATATATATATATATATATATATATATATATATATATATATATATATATATATATATATATATATATATATATATATGCAAAACAACCACTCTGAAAGAATAGAGAAATTCCAAGCGCTTTCGTGACTACTCACATTATCAAGGAACTATGTTAGTTAGTTCCTTGATAATGTGAGTAGTCACGAAAGCGCTTGGAATTTCTCTATTCTTTCAGAGTGGTTGTTTTGCATATTTTGAAATCACCTGTTTACTGTGATCTTATTGCATATATATATATATACATATATATATATATATATATATATATATATATATATATATATATATATATATATATATATATATATATATATATATATATATATATATATATATATATATATATATATATATATATATATATATATATATATATATATATATATATATATATATATATATATATATATATATATATATCGTGCCAAATAGGTAAAATTCGTCAGTTAGCAAGAACTTGTTTAAAATTAAGTCCTTTCTAAAATTTTATTTTATACGTTTAAAGATTTATTTTTTCATTTATATTTATGTAAAAATTAATAATTTTGTACCAAAAGAACCTTAGAAAGCTCACCTAATCTTATTATAACAAGCTCAATTTAATTTAGCCTAATCCAGCTAAATATATTTTATATAGGTTTACAATCATTTAATAATAAACAAATACAATAATATATATAGATAGATTGATAGATATAGATAAGTTCGTCTTTAATAATTCTATATATTGACTCTATATATTTTTCACTGCATTGGCAGTCATACAGGGCACAAGAGCTGGATCTGCATACTAGCTGTTGATCGGGTGGGGGTTCTCAGTAAACACCCATGACTGAGTCACAGGTGTGAGTTTCACTAACCTTTTCAGTGATTAAGGAATCTTTACAGCCCTGTAGTGTAGCTGGGATATCGGCGACCTGGTGTTCTCAACACCGACGGTCCTCGGGTTCTATTCTCGTTATTCTCTTATTAAAATATGTATATAATTAAGAAAGGAAATGATTGTCAATAAAATTCCCTTTTAAGAGGGTGGCTTTATTGTACTGATAGGCTCTCAATCCAAGAAAGTGGAGCTATCCTGATTACCAGCCATTCCACAAGGGGTTGTGTGACCTCTAATGATCGTGGATCACAGAAAGTAATGTATGTTACCAATGTTAATGAATGTGTTTAGAGCTGGTGCTAAACAATTGAATGATATCATGTTGGGAGAAAGTGCGCAAGGTTAAAGAAAACACTGAATCTGATATAGGAGAACGATTTAAGGAGAATGATGAGAGATATAAGAGACGTCTGAGGACAGGCTGAACGGTGAGGAGTGTGAAATAAGATACATGCTCAGTATTAGGATATTTAATGAGAAAAAGCTTCGTCACGAATCGCTTCTTCAGTCGTAACACTGTGCATGTCTTATATTTCACATTAGTCTGTATTTTATACCGTATCTTAGCCGAGTGTGGATGAAGTTTTGAGATGTTAAAACTGGGAGAAAAGGAAAGTGGAAAAAGTAAATTACTGGGACGACGTTTCGTTCTTTTCAATGACTCGATCAGATTCTAAGAGACAGAAACGTTGCCACAAAGAGAGCTTTTCCTGCAACGTGTTGACGACAGTGCGCCAGTTGGATCTAGGTAGGGTCATGAGCCTCTAGCTGTCTAGCACACGTAAGATGATGGTGGAGTGGAACCAAGTGATTTTTTTTTTTTACTTTAGCGTATTGCTGATGTGTAAGTCATCACTGAAGGGAAGATGAGGAGAGGGAAGAGGATGAGAAGAGGAAAGGTGTACAGAGGGGGAACGGGCTGAGAAGGTAAACGGGGTGCAGAGAGAGGGAGGGGTGAAAAGAATGGAAAAGAGTACAGCCTGGAAGAATGTGAGGAGGAAGAAAGGGTGAGGGGAAACAGGTGATGTGTAAGAAGAGGGCGATAAGATGAATGAAGTGAGGACAGGGAAAGGTAGGACGTGGAAGGCGAGAAAGAGGAAGGGGAGGAGGAGAAGCAGGTGGGGAGAGTGACGGGTGTGGGTGTGAGACCCACAACAGCGTGAAGCTTCCACGAGCTTGTCTCATGC
>NC_091307.1:2093306-2100806 GCF_038502225.1 Cherax quadricarinatus
CTCTCTCATCCTTCTCCCTTATATCTTATTCTTCCATTCTTCTAACTTATATCTTACTCTTCCATCTTTCTCCCTTATATCTTACTCTCCCATCCTTCTCCCTTATATCTTATTCTTCCATCTTTCTCTCTTATATCGTACTCTTCCATCTTTCTCCCTTATTTCTTACTCTCCCATCCTTCTCCCTTATATCTTATTTTTCCATTCTTCTCCCTTATATCTTACTCGTCCATCTATCTCCTTTATATCTTACTCTTCCATCCTTCTCCATTATATCTTATTCTTCCATCCTTCTCCCTTATATCTTACTTTTCCATCTTTCTCCCTTATATCTTACTCTTCCATCTATCTCCCTTATATCTTACTCTTCCATCCTTCTCCCTTATAACTTACTCTTCCATCCTTCTCCCTTATATCTTACTCTCACATTCCTCTCCCTTATATCTTACTCTTCCATTCTTCTCCCTTATATCTTACTCTTCCATCTTTCTCCCTTATATCTTACTCTTCCATCCTTCTCCCTTATATCTTACTCTTCCATCCTTCTCCCTTATATCTTACTCTTCCATCCTTCTCCCTTATATCTTACTCTTCCATCTTTCTCCCTTATATCTTACTCTTCCATCCTTCTCCCTTATATCTTACTCTTCCATCCTTCTCCCTTATATCTTACTCTTCCATCCTTCTCCCTTATATCTTACTCTTCCATCCTTTTCCCTTATATCTTACTCTTCCATCCTTCTCCCTTATATCTTACTCTTCCATTTATCTCCCTTATATCTTACTCTTCCATCCTTCTCCCTTATATCTTACTCTTCCATCCTTCTCCCTTATATCTTACTCTTCCATCCTTCTCCCTTATATCTTACTCTTCCATCCTTTTCCCTTATATCTTACTCTTCCATCCTTCTCCCTTATATCTTACTCTTCCATTTATCTCCCTTATATCTTACTCTTCCATCCTTCTCCCTTATATCTTACTCTTCCATCCTTCTCCCTTATATCTTACTCTTCCATCCTTCTCCCTTATATCTTACTCTTCCAACTTTCTCCCTTACATCTTACTCTTCCATCTTTCTCCCTTATATCTTACTCTTCCGTCCTTCTCCCTTATATCTTACTCTTCCATCTTTCTCCCTTGTATCTTACTCTTCCATCCTTCTCTCTTATATCTTACTCTTCCATCTTCCTCCCTTATATCTTACTCTTCCATCTTTCTCCCTTATATCTTACTCTTCCATCTTTCTCCCTTATATCTTACTCTTCAGTCCTTCACCCTTATATCTTACTCTTCCATCTTTCTCCCTTACATCTTACCCTTCCATCCTTCTCCCTTATATCTTACTGTTCCATCTTTCTCCCTTATATCTTACTCTTCCATCTTTCTCCCTTATATCTTACTCTTCCATCTTTCTCCCTTATATCTTACTCTTCCATCTTTCTCCCTTATATCTTACTCTTCCATCTTTCTCCCTTATATCTTACTCTTCCATCTTTCTCCCTTATATCTTACTCTTCCATCTTTCTCCCTTATATCTTACTCTTCCATCCTTCTCCCTTATATCTTACTCTTCCATCTTTCTCCCTTATATCTTACTCTTCCATCTTTCTCCCTTATATCTTACTCTTCCATCTTTCTCCCTTATATCTTACTCTTCCATCTTTCTCCCTTATATCTTACTCTTCCATCTTTCTCCCTTATATCTTACTCTTCCATCCTTCTCCCTTATATCTTACTGTTCCATCTTTCTCTCTTATATCTTACTGCTCCATCTTTCTCCCTTATATCTTACTGCTCCATCTTTCTCCCTTATATCTTTCTCTTCCATCTTTCTCCCTTATATCTTACTCTTCTATCTTTCTCCCTTATATCTTACTGTTCCATCTTTCTTCCTTATATCTTACTCTTCCATCTTTCTCCCTTATATCTTACTCTTCAATCTTTCTCCCATATATCTTACTGTTCCATCTTTCTCCCTTATATCTTACTCTTCAATCTTTCTCCCATATATCTTACTGTTCCATCTTCCTCCCTTATATCTTACTCTTCCATCTTTCTCCCTTATGTCTTACTCTTCCATCTTTCTCCCTTATATCTTACTCTTCAGTCCTTCACCCTTATATCTTACTCTTCCATTTTTCTCCCTTATATCTTACTCTTCCATCCTTCTCCCTTATATCTTACTGTTCCATCTTTCTCCCTTATATCTTACTCTTCCATCTTTCTCCCTTATATCTTACTCTTCCATCTTTCTCCATTATATCTTACTCTTCCATCTTTCTCCCTTATATCTTACTCTTCCATCCTTCTCCCTTATATCTTACTCTTCCATCTTTCTCCCTTATATCTTACTCTTCCATCCTTCTCCCTTATATCTTACTCTTCCATCTTTCTCCCTTATATCTTTCTCTTCCATCTTTCTCCCTTATATCTTACTCTTCTATCTTTCTCCCTTATATCTTACTGTTCCATCTTTCTCCCTTATATCTTACTCTTCCATCTTTCTCCCTTATATCTTACTCTTCCATCTTTCTCCCTTATATCTTACTCTTCCATCCTTCTCCCTTATATCTTACTCTTCCATCCTTCTCCCTTATATCTTACTCTTCCATCCTTCTCCCTTATATCTTACTCTTCCATCCTTCTCCCTTATATCTTACTCTTCCATCCTTCTCCCTTATATCTTACTCTTCCATCCTTCTCCCTTATATCTTACTCTTCCATCCTTCTCCCTTATATCTTACTCTTCCATCCTTCTCCCTTATATCTTACTCTTCCATCCTTCTCCTGTATATCTTACTCTTCCGTCCTTCTCCCTTATATCTTACTCTTCCATATTTCTCCCTTATATCTTACTCTTCCATCCTTCTCCCTTATATATTACTCTTCCATCCTTCTCCCTTATATCTTACTCTTCCATCCTTCTCCCTTATAT
This sequence comes from Cherax quadricarinatus, assembly GCF_038502225.1. Taxonomy (NCBI): domain Eukaryota; kingdom Metazoa; phylum Arthropoda; class Malacostraca; order Decapoda; family Parastacidae; genus Cherax; species Cherax quadricarinatus. Next base: position 2,096,243 of record NC_091307.1, read on the forward strand.
CTTACTCTTCCATCCTTCTCCCTTATATCTTACTCTTCCATCCTTCTCCCTTATATCTTACTCTTCCATCCTTCTCCCTTATATCTTACTCTTCCATCCTTCTCCCTTATATCTTACTCTTCCATTTGTCTCCCTTATATCTTAGTCTTCCATCCTTCTCCCTTATATCTTACTCTTCCATCCTTCTCCCTTATATCTTACTCTTCCATCCTTTTCCCTTATATCTTACTCTTCCATCCTTCTCCCTTATATCTTACTCTTCCATCCTTCTCCCTTATATCTTACTCTTCCATCCTTCTCCCTTATATCTTACTGTTCCATCTTTCTCTCTTATATCTTACTCTTCCATCTTTTTCCCTTATATCTTACTCTTCCATCTTTCTCCCTTATATCTTACTCTTCCATCCTTCTCCCTTATATCTTACTCTTCCGTCCTTCTCCCTTATATCTTACTCTTCCATCCTTCTCCCTTATATCTTACTCTTCCATCCTTCTCCCTTATATCTTACTCTTCCATCCTTCTCCCTTATATCTTACTCTTCCATCCTTCTCCCTTATATCTTACTCTTCCATCCTTCTCCCTTATATCTTACTCTTCCATCCTTCTCCCTTATATCTTACTCTTCCATCCTTCTCCCTTATATCTTACTGTTCCATCTTTCTCTCTTATATTTTACTCTTCCATCTTTTTCCCTTATATCTTACTCTTCCATCTTTCTCCCTTATTTCTTACTATTCCATCCTTCTCCCTTATATCTTACTCTTCCGTCCTTCTCCCTTTTATCTTACTCTTCCATCCTTCTCCCTTATATCTTACTCTTCCATCCTTCTCCATTAAATCTTACTCTTCCATCCTTCTCCCTTATATCTTACTCTTCCATCCTTCTCCCTTATATCTTACTCTTCCGTCCTTCTCCCTTACATCTTTCCCTTGCATATTTGCTACATGCAAAGATTGTTATTATACCTTTTTCCCTTTTATTCATTGCACCTTCACTCCCACTTTTGCATCTTTTCCCCCTTACATCCTTTCCTCCACTAAATCATTCCCCACTACATCTTTCTCCCACTACATCTTTCTCCCACTACATCTTTCCCTATTACACCTTTCACCCTTGCACTTTTCGCGCTTACAACTTTCACCCTTACGACTTAATTCCCGTTATCTTCCCACGCGGCACCTGGCTTCTACTCTTTCCCACGCTAGACCTACCAGTCCACATCTGCCAGTCCACACCTGACAGTCTATACCTGCCAGTCTACACCTTCCAGTCTCTACCTGCCAGTCTATACCTGCCAGTCCACACCTTCCAGTCTACACCTGCTAGTCCACACCTTCCAGTCTACACCTGCCAGCCCACACCTTCCAGTCTATACCTGCCAGTCCACACCTTCCAGTCTACACCTGCCAGCCCACACCTTCCAGTCTACACCTGCCAGTCCACACCTTCCAGTCTACATCTGCCAGCCCACACCTTCCAGTCTACACCTGCCAGTCCAGTCAACACCTGCCAGTCCCAGTCTACACCTGCCAGCCCACACCTTCCAGTCTACACCTGCCAGTCCACACCTTCCAGTCTACACCTGCCAGTCCACACCTTCCAGTCTACACCTGCCAGCCCACACCTTCCAGTCTACACCTGCCAGTCCACACCTTCCAGTCTACATCTGCCAGCCCACACCTTCCAGTCTACACCTGCCAGTCCACACCTTCCAGTCTATACCTGCCAGTCCACACCTTCCAGTCTACACCTGCCAGTCTACAGTTTATAATTGGGCTGTGTTGGAGCTATTTTGTATTAGTTGTGTATTTGTTTGAGATTGTGTTCACTTCGTCTTTGCGTGAGTTCGTGCAGTTCATGTAAGGGTACAAGATAGAACGTACATGAGGTTTGTGTACGTAAGAGTGTGTAGTTGCGTGTGCCCCGTTTTTGTGCGACTAATTAGGGTGTACGAAATAGCATAACGCACATCGTCACTTACGTCAATCAGCGTAGGGTTCCCGCATTACCCTTGGGGAAAGGTAACGTCACAACATCCCAGCATTTGTTTTTTTCTGATGCGAGGCTCACTGCTACTGCCTCTGGTCACCTGTCACCTGTCTGTCTCTCTTTTATTTCAAAATGATATAGGTTTCCATACTATTTCATACTATTTACGTACGTCTGGCAGCCCAGGCGTATTAACTTACGTCTGGCAACCCAGATATATCTTCAATATTTGACGTTTCTCGCGTCATCTCATGTGCCCTTATTTCCCGAACGTAATTATCTGGCACTAAAGTAGTGACAAAAATGTCAAGAAATTACTTCCCTTTAGTGAGTGTGAAAGCATGTTAGAGGAACCTTTTTATAGCTGTAAGTAACTACAGAGCTCTCGGTAATTAAGACCATTTAAGTTTTTGGTTACGTTCCAGCAACATAATGGCGCTGGGATGCTCACTGTGTGTGTGTGTACTCACCTATTTGTGGTCGCAGGGTTCGATTCACACTTCCTGGCCCCGGATGCGTGTGTGTGTGTGTGAGTGCGCGTGCGTGCGTATGAGTGCAGCTGTACTCACCTAGTTGAGGTTGCGGGGGTCGAGTCCGAGCTCCTGGCCCCGCCTCTTCACTGATCGCTACTAGGTCACTCTCTCTGAACCGTGAACTTTATCATACCTCTGCTTAAAGCTATGTATGGATCCTGCCTCCACTACATCGCTTCCCAAACTATTCCACTTACTGACTACTCTGTGGCTGAAGAAATACTTCCTAACATCCCTGTGATTCATCTGTATCTTCAACTTCCAACTGTGTCCCCTTGTTACTGTGTCCAATCTCTGGAACATCCTGTCTTTGTCCACCTTGTCAATTCCTCTCAGTATTTTGTATGTCGTTATCATGTCCCCCCTATCTCTCCTGTCCTCCAGTGTCGTCAGGTTGATTTCCCTTAACCTCTCCTCGTAGGACATACCTCTTAGCTCTGGGACTAGTCTTGTTGCAAACCTTTGCACTTTCTCTAGTTTCTTTACGTGCTTGGCTAGGTGTGGGTTCCAAACTGGTGCCGCATACTCCAATATGGGCCTAACGTACACGGTGTACAGGGTCCTGAACGATTCCTTATTAAGATGTCGGAATGCTGTTCTGAGGTTTGCTAGGCGCTCATATGCTGCAGCAGTTATTTGATTGATGTGCGCTTCAGGAGATGTGCCTGGTGTTATACTCACCCCAAGATCTTTTTCCTTGAGTGAGGTTTGTAGTCTCTGGCCCCCTAGACTGTACTCCGTCTGCGGTCTTCTTTGCCCTCCCCCAATCTTCATGACTTTGCACTTGGTGGGATTGAACTCCAGGAGCCAATTGCTGGACCAGGTCTGCAGCCTGTCCAGATCCCTTTGTAGTTCTGCCTGGTCTTCGATCGAGTGAATTTTTCTCATCAACTTCACGTCATCTGCAAACAGGGACGCCTCAGAGTCTATTCCTTCCGTCATGTCGTTCACAAATACCAGAAACAACACTAGTCCTAGGACTTACCCCTGTGGGACCCCGCTGGTCACAGGTGCCCACTCTGACACCTCGCCACGTACCATGACTCGCTGCTGTCTTCCTGACAAGTATTCCTTCATCCATTGTAGTGCCTTCCCTGTTATCCCTGCTTGGTCCTCCAGTTTTTGCACCAATCTCTTGTGTGGAACTGTGTCAAACGCCTTCTTGCAGTCCAAGAATATGCAATCCACCCACCCCTCTCTCTTTTGTCTTACTGCTGTCACCATGTCATAGAACTCCAGTAGGTTTGTGACACAGGATTTCCCGTCACTGAAACCATGTTGGCTGCTGTTGGTGAGATCATTCCTTTCTAGGTGTTCCACAACTCTTCTCCTGATAATCTTCTTCATGATTTTGCATACTATACATGTCAGTGACACTGGTCTGTAGTTTAATGCTTCATGTCTGTCTCCTTTTTAAAAGATTGGGACTACATTTGCTGTCTTCCATGCCTCAGGCAATCTCCCTGTTTCGATAGATGTATTGAATATTGTTGTTAGGGGTACACATTGCGCCTCTGCTCCCTCTCTCAATACCCATGGGGAGATGTTATCTGGCCCCATTGCCTTTGAGGTATCTAGCTCACTCAGAAGCCTCTTCACTTCTTCCTCGGTTGTGTGCACTGTGTGCACTCTCCGTCTTTCTGGAGCCCCTTCTGTCTCCTCTGTGAACACTTCTTTGAATCTCTTGATGATAAATTAGACACATGTGCAACTCTTGGGTATCTTTATTGAGGAAACGTTTCGCCACACAGTGGCTTCATCAGTCCATACAAAGGAGAATCTTGAAGAATCTTCAAGATTCTCCTTTGTATGGACTGATGAAGCCACTGTGTGGCGAAACGTTTCCTCAATAAAGATACCCAAGAGTTGCACATGTGTCTAATTTATCAACATGTCGGTTCTCTGAACCATTCATTTGAATCTCTTGTTGAGTTCCTCACATACTTCACGGTCATTTCTTGTTGTCTCTCCTCCTTCCTTCCTTAGCCTGATTACCTGGTCCTTGACTGTTGTTTTCCTCCTGATGTGGCTGTACAACAG
>NC_091307.1:2105806-2125806 GCF_038502225.1 Cherax quadricarinatus
GAACTGACGCGTGTAAACTGTCGATACTCTGCTTATATTCCTGCCTCTCACTTGTCCTTCACAGCTGTTCGGCGAGAATGAGGGAGAGCTCACAGAAGTGAGACAGAACTCACAGTGGTCAGGGAGGACTCACTGTGCCGAGGGAGAGCTCACAGTGACAAAGAAATCCTCACATTTGCGAGGAATATTGGAAGTGTTGGTCAAGGACCGTGTTGGGAATGTGGGTGCTTATAACAACTGTGTTGTGGCCTGGAGTGTTAATGATGGTGGTAGTGGCGGTGGAAGTTTGGAAGTTCTCAGTGAGCCGTTGAAGATGGTGACAATCTTCCATCAACGTCCTTATATAAAGGGAACACATTCTCCCTAAATAAAAAAAAAGAAAAAAAAAAAAACTCCCGCACTAAAAGGGGCCGGTTTATGTAGCACTTTCAGAGGCGCTTTAGCAATCGTGAGCACCACAGATTTTGACTGAGGCGCTAGTATAATCTTAAAAGCACCATCACAGCTCACCAAATGTAGGGTATAAACGGGGTGCGTTTAGATTCCCACAAAGGAATACATTTCGGATCCCTCGCACTCTTACTCGTAAACTGGAACGTGGAGGCGCGCCGGAGACGACCAAGAAGGGAGGTCGTAGAGAGTAACGATCTCACTGCAAGTTATTGAAGTCCGCAGCATACTTGAGAGCTCCGTCTTCATCAACTCGAAGTTGAAGGTCTGTTGGGTTTTGGCTAACTTCGTGACCTTGGCAGGCAAAGAGGAAAGGACTGCGTTGCCCCATTGTGGTGGTGCTTCGTGAAACAGTGCTATTTTGTGGTGCACTGGTATGGTGGTGCTCCCTGACAAGTTTATATGATGCACCACTCTGGTGGTGCTTCGCTAGGCGGTGATCGTTGATGGCGCACTGCTGTGAGCTTGCTCCAATGAGAGGGTGGTTTTAGGTGGTTCACTCTTGTGGTAGTGCTCCGTGAGTCAGTGGTCTTTGGTGGTTCTCTACTGAGGTGCTACGTGAGACGGTGGTCCTTGAGGGTTCACTGCCGTGGGGCTCCGTGAGACGGTGGTCCTTGAGGGTTCACTGCTGTGGTGGTGCTTCATTAGTTGTAGTCGGGCAGCTTGAGCGGCTGGTTAATTTTGCAGCTGCAACTCATCCTGTGAGCGGTAACGCAAAATATTAATGATAACCACTGGGCATAGTTACAAGACAAACTAATTTTACTACAACCATTCCATTTATTACAATTTCTTCATATAGATTATGTACCTAAAACAATGTGAGGGTTCAAACTAAGACAAATTAAGTATCCTATTACCACTGAAACATTTGTCGTTATATAAATGCAAGCTCCTCAAAAGGAATCCATTCCACACTGTAGAGGCAAAATGTGGGTACAGTCTCAAGATTTCGGATATTTTATCATTAACAGTGAAGTGTTTTGACATATCCTGAGGGGTCTGCATAGAGGTGTCTCTGAAAGGTTGGATGTTTGGGCACTCTAAGATATTGTGCTCCAATATGTGGCCCTGTCTCTGTCCACACTCTTTTCATTTTATCCATGATATTTCTATACAAACAGTACCACCAGAGATACAGCTGTAGCTTAGCAGTAACAATATCTTGTTATCTACTAACCTTGTTACTTTCTTTATAAATATGATTGACACATTTCATTATGCTGAACAATTGATATGTTAGTTCCTATTAGTACTATTTTACCTTTTTCAAACTCGCTTGCTAGTTCGTTTCTGGAATATTTTTTTAAACTATATTAGGGAAACCAAAATAATATTTGATATTCTCCCTAAAGCTTGTTCGGATAGGTTAACAACTTTATCATGCTCCTGGAGGCCTGTGTCACAGGAAATCCACAAAAACTTATTTGTAATTCCATTCTTAATTTGTGTACATCTGTGCCTAGTTTCATGCACCCGTATGATACAATTAGGCCTAAGATTATTTAAAATATGCAATTAGGAAAGAGAGTCAGTTTCAATTAAACTGTCTGTGGTTACGATCTTTATAAGCTTGTGACCAACAAGTAATGAAAACAGTTCACTTTGTGAGGTGGAAGCCCAGTTATTAATTATAATACACTTCTGGTCCTTGATAGTGCAGTGCTGTAGTAGTGCTCCATGAGACGGTGGTCCTTGACAGTGTACTGCTATAGTAGTGTTTCATGAGACGGTGGTTGTTGGCATCGCACTGCTGTAGTAGTGCTCCATGAGACGGTGGTCCTTGACAGTGCACTGCTATAGTAGTGCTTCATGAGACGGTGGTCCTTGACAGTGCACTGCTATAGTAGTGCTCCATGAGACGGTGGTCGTTGGCATCGCACTGCTGTAGTAGTGCTCCATGAGACGGTGGTCCTTGGTAGTGCACTGCTGTAGTAGTGCTCCATGAGACGGTGGTCCTTGGTAGTGCACTACTGTAGTAGTGCTCCATGAGACGGTGGTCCTTGGTAGTGCACTGCTGTAGTAGTGCTCCATGAGACGGTGGTCTTTGGTAGTGCACTACTGTAGTAGTGCTCCATGAGACGGAGGTCTTTGATAGTGCACTGCTGTGTTAATGATCTATCTTGGTTATAAGTCCTGACATTGCGTTCCTAAGCCCATGTTGATGGCCTGTTATACTGGTTCAGAAAATGTCTTCTAAATCTATTTTCTCTTTTCCCTTAAGATCAAATAATTGAGTATCATGTCGTCTCTAACGAGGGGATTTTAGCGTGCTTACTCTGCCTTCGTAACTTTTTATTTATTCTCTTGACATTTTCCATTTTTATCTCTATTTATTTTTTGTGGTCATCGCATCACTACTGCATAATCTAAATTTAGACTAAATTATCTCGCTAACAATTTCCCAGTTTTTCACCAACCATATATCAAATAGGTATTTTTAATGTTTACCAGTAAACGTTTTTTTTTTTCCTAGATAGCATTTTATTATCACCACAGCTCTCTTTTATTTTCATATGTTTTATTTTCAAGCAAACAATCTGTAATCTGCATGATTTTTTTTCACTTTCACCTGTCTCTAACATCCACACGGAAATCTTTCTCCGGTATTCTTCACCTGCTGAATCTACCCTTGTGTTCCTTCAAATTTTTAATAATTTTGATTTTCTGTTGTCAATCAAATTTTACAACATCAACAAAGACACTCTCAAACTCATTATTATTATTATTATTATTATTATTATTATTATTATTATTATTATTATTATTATTATTATTATTTAATCTAGCAAATGATTTAAATTAGAAATCGATATAAGAAAAGCGGATGATCTGTGTGAAACCTTACTGATGATTCTGCCCAATAATGTATTTTCTTTAATCACTTTTCTCAGCCTCCTTCCATACGCCGCATTTCATACAACATATCTTTCAGCGCCTCCAACAGCTGACCCCAAATTCATATTTTTTTTTTAATTTCTAATCAAATTATTTTTGAGGAACTCTATCAGAATTTATTCAAATGTAATAATTTTTTAATACTGACGTGAGAGAAAACCAGACGACGGAGGGTATTCCAACAGAAAGCCATAATACTTATTGATGTGGAAGAAATCACATTAAAAGGCGTGATTGCAAATATGAAAAAGAATGCCACAGTGAAAATAGGAAATAATACCTGAGCGCTTCCATGTGCTTACACACATCTTCAGTGGATTAAATCTGAAGATGTGTGTGTAAGCACATGAAAGCGTTCAGGGTTTATTTCCTATTTTCACTCTGGTATTTTTTTTCCATTTATTGGTGCAATATGCATTTCCAAGTATTTGGTGAATGCTTTTAATTTTTTTGTTTTTTTTTGTAATAAATAACTAAAGTGCGATAAACACTTATCAATGGTCAATAATAACCCACATGGAGATAGAAACTCACGAACTGCTGAAGAGGACCCCAGCAAGGGGAAAAAAATATACAGATCAATTAATCTTCTGAGTTTCCGTCTCCATATAGGTTATTATTGACCTTTTTTTTTTTTTTTTTTGTAATGTTTTGCGTACCTCGCAAGCTGCCAGAACCATCCTGTAATTTAATTAAATTTCTCTATCATCTTTTTTTGTAATATTGGAGTATAATTTACCATCTTTATTTGTCTGGCAAATTATCATTTTTGACAAAGTTCTGAAGATAATAGAGATTAATAAAGACGTACCATTGGATCACTTCTGTATTTTGATTAATATCAATTAATATTTTTCTTGTTTCCTCTCTCGTTATTTCAGTGGCACAAATTTCTATTGCCAAACGAAAGATTAAACTCATCTTGTGTGTGTGTGTGTGTGTGTGTGTGTGTGTGTGTGTTTGAGTGAGGGAATGAGAGAGAGAGAGAGAGAGAGAGAGAGAGAGAGAGAGAGAGAGAGAGAGAGAGAGGCAGGAGAGACACACGCAGAGTATGAAAGCGGAAAATCTATTTGATTAATAATTTTCATTATCAGCAATTAGAGATTTCACAAGCATAATTCGTCCCTACCGTTATATACTTCATTCAGCGTCCAATTACTGAAACGAAAGTATGATCGATACACGGAAATAGTCCGTTAATGGGTTCAAAACATGCAAAATGAAACTGTAGGTGTGATCTGAACATACATCAATCACCTGATGTGTACGGGATCCAGGTCACTCCGTGCAAGCTACCAACCTTACAGCTAGTATCAATAATCTCTCTCTCTCTCTCTCTCTCTCTCTCTCTCTCTCTCTCCTTTTTTTTTTTTTTTTTTTTTTACACAGGGTTTGACAGGTTAAGGATCCCTAGCTTTATTGACAGCTATTTACAGGTTAAGGATTCCTAACTTTATTGGCAAGCTAAGAGCTGTTACCTACATCACCTCATTTGAAAGCATTTTTATTGTTATGAGACATACAAGTAGGAAACAGGATGAAGTTGGAGCCATCTGTGGGCCAGCATTTTCATTTGATCAACTGACTTTATCTCGTTGACATCATTATGCTGTACGAATGTGTTCCATACTCGAGTCATACTCTCTGTCTCTGTCTGTCTCTCTGTCTCTGTCTGTCTCTCTCTCTCTCTCTCTCTCTCTCTCTCTCTCTCTCTCTCTCTCTCTCTCTCTCTCTCTCTCTCTCTCTCTCTCTTTCTCTCTCTCTCCCAGACTTATCCTCTGTGCCTTTACTGTATATCTGCCTCCATGTCCACATAGCTGGGCCCAGCGGTGTCGCCTGTACCAAAGGTTACCCTATACCTGACGGGGAATTTGCCTCAAATGGGGACCAGGAAGGGTTACTAACAGTGGCCGGTATTCGAACTAGGAAATCCTGCAACAAACGCTACAATCACTCTTAACCTCTCTTCCTTTAATCTTAATACCTTCCATCATATTTCAGTTCTGTTTCCTTTCGCTTCCTCATTTACATTATGTCCTCTTTGCTTCCGTCGGCTCTCTCTTCTATCATTGTTACTCCTTTTTGTTCTCCCTCCTCATTTTCCAGCACCGGAAGCCTGTGTCTCGCGTGGTTAAAACCAGACATCCATAATAATCACAACACGAACAGCATGTGTAATGTGGCCACGAAGGTGCTGGTGGTGAGCGATGCTTCTCTTCTCATGACAGACAGGAGAACATAGGTAGCAAAGAGACACTGATAGGAGGAACCACGCATGAGAGACAGACAATCTGGAGGCAAAGGAAGGAGGGAGGGAGGGAGAGATGAATAGATGGATGGATGGAGGGAAAGTAAAAGATTATATATATATATATATATATATATATATATATATATATATATATATATATATATATATATATATATATATATATATATAACATGAGAGTAGTATCTTGATGGAATGGTACAGTTTACTGAAATATTAGCAGAGTAGAGTGGGAGAGAGAGAGAGAGGAAGAGAGAGAGACACACAGACAGACAGATAGAGAGCGAGAAAGAGAGAGAGAGAATGAACATGACTAAAAGAGAAATTCCGAGAGGTGAGAATGGGCGCAAGAGAGAGACAGGTAAATGAAATAAATAGAGCGAGACTACTTTCTACAACGAGTGTAGCTATTGTGTGTATGATCACACATACCAGACAATAACAACATACAAGTCACGCAACTCTGACACTACAAATAATTACGTCCTCAATGCTTCTACACCTTCGGAGAGGAAATGAGAGACTATACAACATACTAAAACTCGTTCCTCTGAATGTTAAACATTGTCGTTCCGGTGAATAACAGCAAGGTAGAGATATAAAGAGTAGTGTTAGAAACGTGTCATCTTGAAAGCACGTGAAGTGAATGCCTGAAAAGTGATAAGTGATCCACCTTTGGAGCGCAGCAACAAGTGACCCATCTTAATAATAGAGCAACAAGTGACCCACCTTAATAACTGAGCAACAAGTGACCCACCTTAATAACAGAGCAGCAAGTGACCCACCTTAATAACGGAGCAACACGTGACCCACCTTAATAACGGAGCAACAAGTGACCCACCTTAATAACAGAGCAGCAAGTGACCCACCTTAATAACGGAGCAACAAGTGACCCACCTTAATAACGGAGCAACAAGTGACCCACCTTAATAACAGAGCAACAAGTGACGTATTATTATTATTATTATAATCAAGGGGGAAGCGCTAAACCCGGAGGATTATACAGCGCCTGGGGGGGGGGATGTGGAAGGCATTCAGGCTTAATTCGGGGAACTGGAGCACTGATCCAATTCCCTAAATCAAGAGCCCCTCACCAACATCAAGGAACCTTCCTTGAGGGGAACAAGTGACGTAGCAAAAGAATTTCATCATTTCGAATGAAGCAACGCCCAACCCTTCCTTTGGAACGGAGCAGTAACCGACTCACGTTAGGGACGCAGCAGAAGGCGACTTACCTATGGAACAGAACAGCAGCTAATCCACCTTTTCAACTGAACAACAGTCTGCTCACCATTGGAAGGCGATAATGACTGAGATAACCATTAAGTTTACAATATTTTCATTATAATAGTTTATATTCGCCTGGCCCATGGCCGGGCTCCTTGAGTAGTTTAACTCTCGAAACTCTTCAAAGGTATATCGGAGGTAATAAAGGAAAGAGTCACGAGAATAAAACTTTTGTGACATTGCCAATAGCTCACTCGGGTATTTACATCAGACTATATAATTTAACTTCGCGCTTTTATCTCTACAGGAAACGAAGTTATGGTATCTAATTAAACGTAATACTTTGAGTGTCAAACTGCGACACACACAATATAACCCTCATTTCCACTGATATAAACGCAGGTGTTCTCGTTAGTTCTCTGGTAAGATCGTTAATGGTATAAAGGACGTATTGCAGAAAGATATGTGGATACAGACACATTGTGTTAGGAAGAAACTTTTATTAGACAACGTCTTCCTCTGAGGAGAGCTATTTCATGTCTAAATAAAAATTTGCTTTGCATATTTGTGTCTTTATTCTCGAAATACTCATTCTAGAACATTCAGAACTTTTCTCCGACTCCCATCCTCGTACCTCAGAGAGTATCTGGACTCAGTATTCCATAAGCTCAGCCCCCTCTACCTCAATGCCGCGTAGCGAATAAATCTTCACTGTAATTAGAAGAGGCATAGCTTTCTTAGTATCTTATTATATTATTCTTACTTAGTATCTTACTCCAGTAATCACACAGAAACCAAAATCGATAGTGTCTCCACAAAAACCGACCTAAGGACATCAACCTTTTTCTGGTCACATCACAGCAGTGTTGAAAACTTTGAAGCTGAATGGATAAGGCTTTCTCATGTAATAAACGAAAGTCGACAATCATTTAAAGGGTAGCCCCTCTGGAATATGTAAATAACTCCAGCCCTTCTACAACGATAACTGTGAGGACTCCTTGACTACAGACGCCATACTAGAATGATTGGCGATATCCTCATCAACAAACAGATGCCTATAACTCAGACTGTTAGTCTTCATTACTTTACATATGAGAGTCTTTCTGTATGATAGAATATGATAAAGAAACATAGATAATTTTTGGTTCCACTGTGTAACTCACATAGAATAGGGTAAGTATATACAGTGGGTATAGCCAGTTAACTTGTAACCTTCCTCCTTCATCATTGTCTCTGTTAGGGAATGTGCCTTGTTGCTAGTGAGGGGCTTTTGATCCAGGGAATTTGACCTCTCGTCATCTTCCTTCGGTAAAACCCGATTGTATAAAATTCTTCAGGCCCTGTATAACACTTTCGGGTTTAGGTCCCTATAATAAAAATAAAATAAAAGCATAAACTAATGCTGTAGTTGTTTCTCAGGATTTCCATCGCTGTCTATATTTTGATGAGCAAAAGCTAACTCTGTTTCTCTGTCATATTCCTTCACGCAGAATAAGGCTCATACAAAGTGATGAACTCTGTCAGTCATCCTGAGGTGAGATAGTCTGGTGCTGGTGGTGGAGGGGCGTCGCACTGACCTGTTGGTTGAGCCGCACTGGCTACGTGCCCCACGGGAGTCAAATTATTACGTCCTGCTGGAACCATCCTAATGACCGCCTCGCTCCATGTTGCTGCCCCTCCCTTTTCCCTTTCCTCTGACTCCACCCTATCCCTCCACCAAACATACTGTTCCTCCCTTCTTCCCACAAATCTGGCTGTCCCATACTTCTAGCTGGCTGTCCCATACTTCTAGCTGGCTGTCCCATACTTCAAGCTTGTTGTCCAATACTACTAGCTGGCTGTCCCATACTACTATCTGGTTGTCCCGTACTACTAGCTGACTGTCCCATACTACTAGGTGGCTGTCCCATACTACTAGCTGGCTGTCCCATACTTCTAGCTGGCTGTCCCATACTTCTAGCTGGCTATCCCATGCTTCTAGCTGGCTGTTCCATACTATTACCTGGCTGTCCCATACTTCTAGCTGGCTGTCCCATACTTCTGGTTGGCTGTCCCATACCTCTAGCTGGCTGTCCCATACTTCCAGCTGGCTGTCCCATACTACTAGCTGGCTGTCCTATACTTTTAGCTGGCTGTCCCATACCTCTAGCTTTCTCTTTCTAAATATGAAGACAGAGGAAACAGGTTGCAAGGCAAGAATTTACTAGATTAGTAAGACGCATGTGCAGCAGTTGGGCATCTCTACTGTTGAAACTGTCGAAATATTTCTCCTAGTCGATGAGTGTCATAGGTCCCCGACTCTTCAAAGAAACCTCTGGTTTTCTTAAGAACATAAGAACATAAGAATGGAGGAACACTGCAGAAGGCCTATTGGCCCATGCAAGGCAGGTCCTTATCAAAACCACCTCTACCCAATGACACCAATCAAACCCAGCCCCTTCCACTCATATATTTGTCCAATCTCTTTTTTAAGCTATCCAAGGTCCTAGCCTCGATCACCCTACTGGGAAGATTGTTCCACGCATCCACAAGTTCCTTCAATTAATTCATGACCAGCCTGTCAAGAACTGGACTGCATGCGGCCAACAGTAACAGCTTGGGTGATTAGGCCTTGATGCAATACGAGGCCGGGTCTGGGACAGAACGTAGGGCATTGATCCTCGAAACTGAACATTAAAATGGTATAAAATACTTAACTGTTGCATATGTGTCTTACCTAACATCCTCGAAATTCTGCACACAGAAATCACTCCCTACGAAAGTAAAAGACTGGGCAGGCGATGCAAAATGCAACCAATAAAAAGTAGGGGCGCCATTGGTACACTAAGAGAAAACACCATAAGTGTCCGGGGCCCAAAACTGTTCAACAGCCTCCAATCAAGCATTAGGGGAATTGCCAATAAACCCCTGGCTGCCTTCAAGAGAGAGCTGGACAGATACCTAAAGTCAGTGCCGGATCAGCCGGGCTGTGGCTCGTACGTCGGACTGCGTGCGGCCAGCAGTAACAGCCTAGTTGATCAGGCCCTGATCCATCGGGAGGCCTGGTCATGGACCGGGCCGCGGGGGCGTTGATCCCCGGAATAACCTCCAGGTAACCTCCAGGTAGTCAATAGGCTTCCACAGTCAAATGCAAATGACTCTTAAATACTGGAGACATCAGCAGTGGATATGTAAACAGTGAAGACACTCAACTGTCACACAGGTCTCTTACTCATGTGCTTGTTGGTATTGCAAACCTTTAGAAGAATGTGCGTGCGTAGAGAATTATCATCTCGTACATAGGTTACACTTATCTTCCAGTTATTTATCTGTGTGTTAAGGTGGAAGTAGATGGGGCCGCTGTAGAGGTGAGGGTTCTTGTGGATGGTGATAACTATCACGTTCCAGCTTTACTCAAAGGAGATAGGACTTGAACAGTGCAACATTACTAGAGATTACATTTCTGAGGCACAGCTAGCAGAAAAAAATGAGAGATCTGTGTCTTAATATCCCTGTAAGGGAGGTTACTTGAAGCAGGGCTCTTTATCCAATTAATTGGACATGATCTTCCCTCCTTGGACTGAACCCGATTGTCTCCCCTTTTCTTTGCGCTACATGACTCCTACAGGTTCAGATCTTCCCCATGAATCTAATAATAATAATAATAATAATAATAATAGTAACACTAACACGTGTTACCATCACCTTTCGGTAAATATCTATATTCATAGAATGATGTCATAGATGTAAGCTAACCTCTCAAATATAAGAGTTGCATTGATGAATCCGGATAAGACAAGATTCAATATAATCTTGACAATACTTTCGACATGTCCTCGAGTGTAGATGAATGGTTCAGAGAATCGACATGTTGTTGAATTAGACACATGTGCAACTCTTGGGTATCTTTATTGAGGAAACGTTTCGCCACACAGTGGCTTCATCAGTCCATACAAAGGAGAAACTTGAAGAACAGGAGGAGAATGAGGTAATCAGTCCCTCAGCCTTGAGTCGATGTGGTCAGTTCATCAATCTTGAATGATGGACTGACCACATCGACTCAAGGTTGAGGGACTGATTACCTCATACTCCTCCTGTTCTTCAAGTTTCTCCTTTGTATGGATTGATGAAGCCACTGTATGGCGAAACGTTTCCTCAATAAAGATACCCAAGAGTTGCACATGTGTCTAATTTAACAACATATCCTCGAGTATTGGGCATGGAGCCCACACTTAATATACAGCAGAATTAGAAAAGGAGCAAAAGTATTAAATAAGATTTATTCCTGAGTCTTGAAACATAATTAATAAGAATGACTGTAGAAGATAGTGTACAAGACTGGAGAAATTGAGATCAATGATCATAGCATATTAAATACTCTGCAAAACAGATATAAACAAAAATATTATTTTTCATAAGAGACAGAAGGAGGACTCAGAGAAACTGAACTCTGCAAAGACTTGCAGGGACGTCACTGAATATATTTACATCAGAACACAGAAAGGCGAAGAAGGTTGGAAAAAAAATAATGTACTGGGAAGCGCAGCGATTCGTAACTTCTGTGCAAGCGATGACTGATCAAAATGACGTCAGACAGTTTAAATATTAAGAAACGCGCTCAAGAAATAAACCTCAAAACTTGCAAACTCATCTAGATACACAAGATGATTCAACTTGGTATAAAACACACACACACACATACACACACACACACACACACACACACACACACACACACACACAAGACTCAGATGAATCAAAGGGATGTTAGGAAGTATTTCTTCAGTCATAGAGTAGTCAGGCCATGGAATAGCCTAGAAAGTGATGTGGTGGAGGCAGGAACCATACATAGTTTTAAGGCGAGGTATGATAGAGCTCATGGGGCAGGGAGAGAGAGGACCTAGTAGCAGTCAGCGAAGAGGCGGGGCCAGGAGCTGTGACTCGACCCCTGCAACCACAAATAGGTGAGTACAAATAGGTGAGTACACACACACACACACACACACACACACACAAACACACACACACACACACACACACACACACACATACACACACACACACACACACAATTAGGTGAGTACAATTAGGTGAGTACACACACACTCATTCACACTCATTCACACTCACTCATTCACACTCGTTCACTCACATTCACTCTCACTCATTCACTCACTCATTCACTCTCACACGATTACTCGCGACCTTAGAATCCCTCGCCTTCCATGAGAATATTTATCCGCTTGATCGCCTCCAGAAAAAGACGATGCAGAGAGCGGAGGATAGTAGTCAATTACCAGCCCGTAACCCCTACTTACCGTCAATTCCTTAACTTCAGCAGGCGACCCTCGCGGACTGAGCGCTCACCCCCCACACCTAGTTCCTGGGGGCATGCCACCTGTCTGTGGGTGGCGCTGCGGCAGGTGCTAAGGATTATTTGCACAGAGCCACCTGTTGGGTGTACAAGCCACAGATAGAGAAGAAAGGGAAGTGTTAGCAGAGCTCCTGTGTACACAGCCTCATCATTGAGAAAGGTGTTGAGTCCTCCATCTCCTCAGCGCCTCAATTCGCATAGAAGCATAACCTAACGTGTATCTCTTCTTAATCCATTTCTTTCACAATCTCCAGTTCCCTCATTAATGTATTACTCGTGGCTAAATGGAATAAAAAAGGCCATATTATCTTCACTGTAGCCTTTTGTTAAAATGTTATTTTTTTTCAAAGGGAACATGAATGTATTCACCATCGAAGTGTATTGAAAAAGGGGACAATGTGCTAATAAAAGTTTTATGTGGGACACCGTCTCGCTCTGTTAAATTCTTTATTTTGTCTTTGATGAGCGTTTTCTTTGCTTTTGTCGGAAGCTCACCATTTAGTTCCATAATGTGTAAAAATGAATGCGTGAATGTCGATTTTTTATTGTATGACTGGTTCCTACATTTCTTCTTCTTCTTCTTCTTCTTCTTCTTCTTCTTCTTCTTCTTCTTCTTCTTCTTCTTCTTCTTCATCTACTTTTCGTCTTTTTTCTCTTTTACTCCTTCTTTTTTCTTTTTTTCCTTCTTTCTCTTCTTTTTCTTTACCTTCTTATTATTACATTCGCCATAAACCCAGAACTTTTGTGTGTCCCACAGTTCCTGGCTAATGAGATAAACGCGTTTAGTCCGAGGAAGGGGAGAGGTAGTTCTAATTTCTTTAGCTTGAGAGCACCTCTCTCTTCAAGGACGGTTCCTACAAAGATTATTATCACAGAGTTGGCGCTATAGGTAGAGCTTTCTCGAGATAGTAAAAAGCTCTATACAGAGCGAAACGTTACTGAAATAAAAACTTGTTCTTCAGCGTGTGTCTTCGTGATTGTCTGCAATACGTCGTTTTATTACAGACTTAAGTGTTCTTTTCTTGTTCATTGTCCTGTTCTTGTTCACTATCGTCTTCAGCACCATTCTCATCTTTCTCCGCGTCCCCTTACCTCCATTGTGTTCTCTTGTTTTTTCCTCTCCCCTCTCTTTCACTTATTGAACCCTCGTAGTTTTCATTCACTTCCTCCCTCATCCATCACTTCCTCCCTCCCTCTTATCCTCCATTCTCTAGTCTTTCCTTCCCATCCACTTCTTTAATTCCTTCATCGTCATTCAGTGCAGAATATCATCAATCTCCTCTGTCATTTTCACTTATTTTTCCTCTCTTGCCTGACTAGATTTTCTCTCACTAATCACCCCTTTATACTCATTTCATTTCTTAGCTTTGAATTATTACTCTTCACCTTATTTCTCGTCCTCCTCCCTCTTATTCATTTCCTCCTAACTCATTCCAGTTCTCCATTTGATTGACCATTAGTTTCCCCTTGTCTTCAGCATCAGCACGTCAACTCTCAGCCTTGATGAGAGTACAGGAAAGTGTCTCGGCTATAGAGGATTATCATAATTACACATTTTTTGTGTGTTACCGTTTGTGAGCATCCGGTTTGCCCGCAGACGAGTGGGGTGTTGGGGAGAGAGAGAGAGAGAGAGAGAGAGAGAGAAGGGGGAGGGGGCTTTCAAATGAGCTGATATAGGTAACAGCTCTTAGCTTGTAAATATAGTTAGGAACCCTAAACCTAACCTTGTTAAATCCTGTATAAAAAATGAGAGGGAGACAGAGAGAGAGAGAGAGAAATAGGCGAGAATGGAAACAGAAAGAGTAGGTAAAATAAAAGGAAGAAAGAGGGAGAGATAGAGAATGGTGAAGGCACAGTGTGTGTGGCAAATAAAGGAATGGAAAAGGAGGAAAGAGAGATGAAGGAAGAACAAAAGGAAGGGGAGGAAGGAAGGAAGGGAGAGACGTGCTCTTGGAGTGTGGGAAAGAGGTGTTTTTGCTGTGGAAACGCTGCGTCCACTATCCAATAGGAAAAGGCGCTGGATTAGAGGAGCGGAAGTGGAGATGAAGTGGACAGGGGGGAAGGAAGAGTATAAGATGGAAATGTGAATTTTGAATTTTTGTCCCGAGGGAAGAATTCAGCGAGCAGCTCCACTCATCCTGAGTGAAAACTGAGCTCCCTCAAGACATTCCATCCTTAATGCTTGACAAGCCATTGGCGATATCAACTCAGCATTTTCCTCTTGCCACAACCATTTCATAATTGAGGTAAATCCTGAATACTATTTCGTAAAACGTTACTGGACTTAGTGACAGCGTGATTATATATATCATAAATACTGGTAACAGATACCGACAAATTGATTTAGAAAGACACGCGAGGAAACACTAGGACATGTTTATTGGAAAACGTTTAGGTGCTGCTAACATGATCGCTTCTAACACACACAGGTTAGAAGTGACACCATGTGTCACTCAACATCTCATTTTCCACCTACATATACTGTGAACATTAAAATGGTATAAAATACCGACAGATTGTTACGTAAGACACATATGCAACCGTTAGGTATCTTTATTTCGAAACGTTTCGCCTACACAGTAGGCTTCTTCAGTCGAGTACAGAAAAGTTGATAGAAGCAGAAGAGACTTGAAGACGATGTAATCAGTCCATCACCCTTAAAGTTTTGAGGTGGTCAGTCCCTCAGCCTGGAGAAGAGATTTTGTTCCATAGTCTGGAACAATGTGACATTGAAGCGACAATATGGAGACTTGTCAGAAGGAAAGGTGTAGTCCAGTAGTAGAAGAAAGAATGTAGTCATTGAGAAGGTCAGGTCCCTCTCACTAGGAAAAGTTGCCCAAGGTGTTTCCCGTTCTGTACCAAAATACCATCTTGTTGAAGTGTCTGTCAGAGTGAATATTAAAATGGCATACAATAGCGACAGGTTGGTAAGACACATGTGCAACTGTTGCACATGTGTCTTACCAACCTGTCGCTATTGTATGCCATTTTAATATTCACTCTGACAGACACTTCAACAAGATGGTATTTTGGTACAGAACGGGAAACACCTTGGGCAACTTTTCCTAGTGAGAGGGACCTGACCTTCTCAATGACTACATTCTTTCTTCTACTACTGGACTACACCTTTCCTTCTGACAAGTCTCCAGTGATGTTTGTGGCCAGTGATGTTTGTGGCCAGTGATAATAGGCCAGGTTAATAAGACTGTATATGTAAATATTACAATGATATACCATAGCGACAGGTTGGTAAGACACATGTGCAACTGTTGCACATGTGTCTTACCAACCTGTCGCTATGGTATATCATTGTAATATTTACATATACAGTCTTATTAACCTGGCCTATTATCACTGGCCACAAACATCACTGGCCACAAACATCACTGGCCACAAACATCGCCTGCCACAAACACTGTTGGCCACAAACTTCACTTGCCACAAACACTGTTGGCCACAAACATCACTGGCCACAAACATCGCCTGCCACAAACACTGTTGGCCACAAACTTCACTTGCCACAATCACTGTTGGCCACAAACATCACTGGCCACAAACACTGTTGGCCACAAACATCGCTGGCCGCAAACATCGCTTGCCACAAACACTGTTGGCCACAAACATCACTGGCCACAATCTTCACTGGCCACAAACACTGTTGACCACAAACATCGCTGGCCACAAACACTGTTGGCCACAAACATCGCTGGCCACAAACATCGCTGGCCACAATCATCACTGGCCACAAACACTCTTGGCCACAAACATCGCTGGCCGCAAACACTGTTGGCCACAAACATCACTTGCCACAAACACTGTTGGCCACAAACATCACTGGCCACAATCATCGCTGGCCACAAGCACTGTTGGCCACAAACATCGCTTGCCACAAACACTGTTGGCCACAAACATCACTGGCCACAATCATCGCTGGCCACAAACACTGTTGGCCACAAACATCGCTGGCCACAAACACTGTTGGCCACAAACATCACTGGCCACAGTCATCGCTGGCCACAAACACTGTTGGCCACAAACATCACTGGCCACAAACATCGCTGGCCACAAACACTGTTGGCCACAAACATCACTGGACTTCATGTAGATTTAACATGGATATTTTTATTTTTTATTTAATGCAAGCTTACTGAAGCTTTGTTTATCCACATGCTCATTCATCACTAGTCATGTTGTTAGGTAAGACACATATGCAACAGTTAGGTATCTTTATTTCGAAACGTTTCGCCTACACAGTAGGCTTCTTCAGTCGAGTACAGAAAAGTTGATAGAAGCAGAAGATACTTGAAGACGATGTAATCAGTCCATCACCCATCACTAGCAGTCATTATCACCAGTTATCATCACTCATCACCAGTGGTCGTAACCAGTCATCCTCAGCGATCACCAGTCATAGCCAACAGTCACTGTTAGTCGACACCATTCATCATCAGCCATCACCGGTCGCCATCATTCATCACAAATCATCACCAGCCACTACCATCACCAGTCACTACCATCACCAGTCACTACCATCACCAGTCACTACCATCACCAGTCACTACCATCACCAGTCATCACCATCCATTTCGACCATCTCCCACAGACCTCAAATTTACTTTCAGTATCAACATTAGCAAAATTGCTCTCATTCTGCCAGTCACCACCCTGTCACCATTGTCACCACCCCGCCACCACCATCCTGTCAATACTGTCACCACCCTTTCACCACTACCCTTTCAATACTATCACTACCCCGTCACCACCACCCCATCAATACTGTCACCACCCTGTCACCAACCTTGTGGGGAATTCAAAATTCTCTCAGCCCCCCCCCTCCACCAAATTCTATTAGCACAATCTCCCCTACACCATCACCCTCTTCACTATCACCTTCCCTCCGTGGAAATAAATGGTATAAAATACGGACACAATGTAAATATAAACACATATGCAGTATAATGTGATCCTTTATTGACTACAGAAACTCAAGACTCATCGCCACAGAAGACAACACTCAATACCGAAGAATCCTGGAATCATCACTTATTTCTATATCCGACAACTTCAACCAGAATAGTGGCTTCTATAACATAGCTGAACCACTTGAACATTAAAATGGTATAAAATACCGACAGGTTGTTAGGTAAGACACATATGCAACAGTTAGGTATCTTTATTTCGAAACGTTTCGCCTACACAGTAGGCTTCTTCAGTCGAGTGCAGAAAAGTTGATAGAAGCAGAAGATACTTGAAGACGATGTAATCAGTCCATCACCCTTAAAGTTTTGAGATGGTCAGTCCCTCAGTCTGGAGAAGAGCATATTTCTTGGGTAGCATTGAAAATTGGGTTGGGCAAATGTTTTGTTAGTGGGATGAATTGTAAAGGACCTGCCTAGTATGGGCCAACAGGCCTGCTGCAGTGTTCCTCCTTTCTTATGTTCTTATGTTCACTATTACCTCAACCCTCTTCCTATCACCACCACCCTCTTCGCTGTCAGCACCACGACTCTCTCCAATATAATCACCACCATTCCACTATCACCACCTCCTCTATCACGTTCACTATTATCACCAACGAAATTCTTCACTAACATCACCTTCACTATCACCATCACCAACCTCCATTTACTATCACCACCACCCCCTGTTCACTCTCACCATCCCCCTGTTCTTGATCACCATCCCCACACTTTCACCATCACCTCCCCTGTTCATTATCACCATCATCACCTCTGTTTATTTTCATCACTCTTGATTGCTATCACCATCACCACTCCTGTTTACTGTCACCATCACTACTGTTCACTCTCACCACTCCTCTTATTGACGATCACCATCACCATCCCCGTTCACGATCACAATCACACAGAGTGACCCCGGATATCCGGCCCTCCCTCCCCCCGTTTAACAGGTATTTCGACCTTTTTTGGTCCTAAAATAATCATTATAGCCAGTAATCATTATAAACAATGATTATTATAACCAATGATCTTGCTGAAGATTTTCTGCCGGTGAAAATACAGAGAGCTTGTCTCTTGTTGGAATAGATAAGGAGCTTGCCTTTACGTGGAGTTAAAGGGTTCTTGTCTTTTATTGGAGATTTACCAAGCTTGTCTTTTGTTGATGATATGGTAAACCTCTCTTTTGATGAAGAGATGGGAATCCTATCTGTTTTTAGACATATAGAGAGCTTGTCTTTTGCTGGAGAGCTGCTAGTGCTGGAGAGCATGAAAGATGTTTAAGAGTCTGACAGGTGTTGGAGAGCATGACAGGTACTGGAGAGATAAAGCATTGCTGGCTTTGGAGAGGTGGACTCTCTCTAGCGTTGATAGGTGGATAGAGTGTTGTCAAACGAGCCAATCATGACCTACAAAAAAAAGTCATTTGTGAGAGTTAGGTGGACGTGGATAGGGGGATTGGGGAAGATGGGAGAGGGGGGTAGGGTGATGGAGTAGGAGGGTGGAGGAAAGAGGAGAGAGAGTGGGGTGAAATGTAGGGAAGGGGTGGGATGAAGGGGAGTCAGGCGAGTGAGAGGCCAAGTAATGGTCTTCCGGTCATCATTGGATGAATTTACGGTTGGAATCTGGCTGGTGGTGTGAACTGGGGAATGGGTTCATGTGGACTGGTAATGTGGACAGGGCGGGTCTTTTGTAGTGGTAGTGTGGACGGGCTAAGCCATGTTGACTGGTAGTGGGGACGAAGCAGGTCTTCTGGAGTGATAGTGTGAACGGGGCGGGTCTTCTGGAGTGATAGCGTGGACGGGGCGGGTTTTCTGGAGTGATAGTGTGGACGGGGCGGGTCTTCTGGAGAGATAGTGTGGACGGGGCGGGTCCTCTGGGGGGATAGTGTGGACGGGGCGGGTCCTCTGGAGTGATAGTGAGTTGTGTACCTTCATGTCCTTTTCTTTATAATGCTCGGAAAGATGTTTCATGCCCAAATGGTATACTACCTCCTCGCCCAGGAGATATACTGCACCCTCGTTCAGCTGATATACCGTTTGTTCGCCCAGGTGGTAATACTACCTCCACGCTCAGGTTGTGTACTGCCTCTCGCTCAGGTGTACTGCCTCTTTATTCCACTGGTATACTGCCTCCTCACCCACGTACTGTACTTCATCTTCTCCCAGATGGTATACTGCCTCCTTGGCCGATTTCTCGCTCATGTAGCACAGTGCCTCCTAATCCAAGTTCAGCTGACATATTGCCTCATCACTTCTGTTTATGGATACGGTAACGGAACAAGGTTGATTTCCAATTGTTTAAAAATAACTGAAATTCAACCGTTTGCGGGTAGACAATGAAGATAAGCAAGTGACACGAGTAGATATACCAGGGACAATTTACATGGATAATAAGTTACTTAAGAGAATTGCATGTCATTTTGTGATTTTTTTTTGTGATATAACAAACAGCAGTTATGAGATTAATAGCTGATTATTTTCATTTATTAAATTTAACAGCCAGCGTCCTTGTAAATCAGGAAAAAATATCGTTGTAAAATGTTGCTGTGGACGCAGAGGTAAACGGCAGAAAATGTGTGTACTTACATTGGGAAGTCAGGACGAGAGAGCGGTTCCGGAGTGCCCTCAGAGGAAGGGTGTGCGCTGAATTACAAGGGCTTATCCAGTACACCGGGCGCGTACTGGGAGAGGAGGGAGGCAGCGAGCGGACTGTAATCACAGTGGGGCGTAGAGGAAGGGCGTAGAGGCAGGGCGTGGGAAGGCGTGCCACCTGTATGCAGTGATCACTCCTGCGCGGTGTGGCGTGCAGGGCCGACCCCCCTTCTGGCGGTATGCGAAAGGAA
>NC_091307.1:2135806-2210806 GCF_038502225.1 Cherax quadricarinatus
TGACCCTCAGGTCCTTATATGTGCTCAACGTTCGTAGCGTGTACCCATAAGCATATTACATACCCAACATTTCTCCACCGATTTTCAGTTGAACACTTGCCGGAATTAAAAATGTCCAAATATTACCAGAGTAAATCAGTACTGTAGTCTGTCCAGGTTATGTGGCCTTTGCCTGTATTCTCCGGTACTTTTCTTTCCTCGTTAACTTTACATTTCCTCAAACGGAAATGTATAGGAATCTCGCGTTAGGCATTTACTAGGAGCAATATCGGTCCCAGCACGGATCCTTTAAGGAAGTTTTTACAGTAGAGACAGGAAGGGCTGTGGGAAGACAGCACAGAAGGGAACATCAAGAGGGAATATACCAACAAGTGTTGGATGACATACGAACAACTGAGGAGGAGGTGAAGAAGCTCCTAAGTGACCTTGACACCTCAAAGGCGATGGGACCGGACAACATCTCCCAATGGGTCCTTAGAGAAGGAGCAGAGATGTTGTGCGTGCCTCTAACCACAATCTTCAACACATCCCTTGAAACTGGGCAACTACCTTAGAAATGGAAGACAGCTAATGTAGTCCCCATATTTAAGAAAGGAAACAGAAACGAGGCACTAAACTACAGACCTGTGTCTCTGACATGTATTGTGTGCAAAGTCATGGACAAGATTATCAGGAGGAGAGTGGTCGAACACCTGGAAAGGAACAAGACTATAAACGAAAACCAGCATGGGTTCATGGAAGGCAAATCTTGTATCACAAACCTCCTGGAGTTTTATGACAAGGTAACAGAAGTAAGACACGAGAGAGAGGGGTGGGTAGATTGCGTTTTCCTAGACTGCAGGAAGGCCTTTGACACAGTTCCCCACAAGAGATTAGTGCAGAAGCTGGAGGATCAGGCGCATATAAAAGGGAGGGCACTGCAATGGATAAGGGAATACCTGTCAGGGAGGCAGCAACGAGTCATGGTACGTGAAGAGGTATCACAGTGGGCGCCTGTTACGAGCGGGGTCCCACAGGGGTCAGTTCTAGGACCAGTGCTATTTTTGATATATGTGAACGATATGATGGAAGGAATAGACTCTGAAGTGTCACTGTTAGCAGATGACGTGAAGTTGATGAGAAGAATTAAATCGGACGAGGATGAGGCAGGACTGCAAAGAGACCTGGACAGGCTGGACATGTGGTCCAGTAACTGGCTTCTAGAATTCAATCCAGCCAAATACAAAGTCATGAAGATTGGGGAGGGGCAAAGAAGACCGCAGACAGAGTATAGGCTAGGTGGACAAAGACTACAGACCTCACTCAGGGAGAAAGACCTTGGGGTGACCATAACACCGAGCACATCACCGGAGGCACATATCAACCAAATAACCGCTGCAGCATACGGGCGCCTGGCAAACCTGGGAATAGCGTTCCGATACCTTAATAAGGAATCGTTCAAGACACTGTACACTGTGTATGTTAGGCCCATACTGGAGTATGCAGCACCAGTCTGGAACCCACACCTGGTCAAGCACGTCAAGAAGTTAGAGAAAGTACAAAGGTTTGCAACGAGGCTAGTCCCAGAGCTCAAGGGAATGTCGTACGAGGAAAGGTTAAGGGAAATCGGACTGACGACACTGGAGGACAGAAGGGTCAGGGGAGACATGATAACGACATACAAGATACTGCAGGGAATAGACAAGGTGAACAGAGATAGGATGTTCCAGAGAGGGGACACAGGGACAAGGGGTCACAACTGGAAGCTGAAGACTCAGACGAGTCACAGGGATGTTAGGAAGTATTTCTTCAGTCATAGAGTTGTCAGCAAGTGGAATAGCCTAGCAAGTGAAGTAGTGGAGGCAGGAACCATACATAGTTTTAAGAAGAGGTATGACAAAGCTCAGGAAGCAGAGAGAGAGAGAGGACCCAGTAGCGATCAGTGAAGAGGCGGGGCCAGGAGCTGAGTCTCGACCCCTGCAACCACAATTAGGTGAGTACACACACACACACATACACACCCACACACACACATACACACCCACACACACACATACACACACACATACACAAACTCACATACACACACACACACATACACACACATACACACACACACACACACACACACACACACACATACACACACACATACCAGGTAATCAGGCTAAGGAAGGAAGGAGGAGAGACAACAAGAAATGACCGTGAAGTATGTGAAGAACTCAACAAGAGATTCAAAGAAGTGTTCACAGAGGAGACAGAAGGGACTCCAGAAAGACGGAGAGGTGGGGCACACCACCAAGTGCTGGACACAGTGCACACAACCGAGGAAGAAGTGAAGAGGCTTCTGAGTGAGCTAGATACCTCAAAGGCAATGGGGCCAGATAACATCTCCCCATGGGTATTGAGAGAGGGAGCAGAGGCGCTATGTGTACCCCTAACAACAATATTCAATACATCTATCGAAACAGGGAGATTGCCTGAGGCATTGAAGACAGCAAATGCAGTCCCAATCTTTAAAAAAGGAGACAGACATGAAGCATTAAACTACAGACCAGTGTCACTGACATGTATAGTATGCAAAATCATGGAGAAGATTATCAGGAGAAGAGTGGTGGAACACCTAGAAAGGAACGATCTCATCAACAGCAGCCAACATGGTTTCAGGGACGGGAAATCTTGTGTCACAAACCTACTGGAGTTCTATGACATGGTGACAGCAGTAAGACAAGAGAGAGAGGGGTGGGTGGATTGCATTTTCTTGGACTGCAAGAAGGCGTTTGACACAGTTCCACACAAGAGATTGGTGCAAAAACTGGAGGACCAAGCAGGGATAACAGGGAAGGCACTACAATGGATCAGGGAATACTTGTCAGGAAGACAGCAGCGAGTCATGGTACGTGGCGAGGTGTCAGAGTGGGCACCTGTGACCAGCGGGGTCCCGCAGGGGTCAGTCCTAGGACCAGTGCTGTTTCTGGTATTTGTGAACGACATGACGGAAGGAATAGACTCTGAGGTGTCCCTGTTTTGCAGATGACGTGAAGTTGATGAGAAGAATTCACTCGATCGAAGACCAGGCAGAACTACAAAGGGATCTGGACAGGCTGCAGACCTGGTCCAGCAATTGGCTCCTGGAGTTCAATCCCACCAAGTGCAAAGTCATGAAGATTGGGGAAGGGCAAAGAAGGCCGCAGACGGAGTACAGTCTAGGGGGTCAGAGGACTACAAACCTCACTCAAGGAAAAAGATCTTGGGGTGAGTATAACACCAGGCACATCTCCTGAAGCGCACATCAACCAAATAACTGTAATACACTTGCATCCTCTTCCAGATCACAATTCAAAAATATATTATTCACGTGGCAACTATTACAAGTATTTGATACTAATTGCATTTTATAGTTTGGTTATACTGTGAATGACAGCGGAGAGTCTCTCTCTCTCTCTCTCTCTCTCTCTCTCTCTCTCTCTCTCTCTCTCTCTCTCTCTCTCTCTCTCTCTCTCTCTCTCTCTCTCTCTCTCTCACCCTCTTCCCCATTCTACCTCCCATCCGTATGTATAAAATAAATGCATCGGGTAGTCACGTACAGAGGCTATCAATAAACGTCACGTAATTTTTTTTCCAAATCCTATATGAAATTCTACGTCCTACGTCCCCCCCACACACAAACTAATGCACACGCACACACACACACACACACACACACACACACACACACACACACACACACACACACACACACACACACACACACACACACACACACACACACACACACAAACACACACACACGTATCCTGGCAGAGGCCAGGATACAGAGTTTAGAAGAGGAACTGAAAACTCTGAAACAGCCTAAAGATCTAAAGAACATTTTGGGATTGACAGCAGAGACTGCTACCTCAGCCACAAATAAGGGGACTGTAGGGAAAGAAGGAGCAAAACTGCATGTAGAAGCTCAATCAGTGCAGACTGTAGTAAATGAAAGAGCTAAGCTATATGTGGAGGCCCTAACAGACCACAGCAGAGCCCAGGGAAAGCCGAGAAGGGAAAATGACAGGCCACTGAGCCCAAGTACATTAGCTAGTGAAACTGAAGAAAGGAAAGCTGCAATGGAGGAAATCAAACTGAATGAGGGATACACAGGGATATGCAGTGGGAGAATGAAAGGGTGAGGTCAGTCTTTGTGTATGGGCTCCAGGAAGTTGAAGGGGAAACATATGAAGCAAGAAAACAAGGGAAAAAAAAGCAATTGAAAGCATCATGAAAGCAATAGGAGAAGACGACATGACCCAGCTGGAAAATTTTCGGAGAATAGGGGGGTTTGCAAAAAAAAGAGCCCGGCCAGTGAAAGTGACCTTCAAGGCAGAATCGACTCGGAACAGGATCCTGCAGGAGAAAGCACGATTAAGGGACATGCCGACATACAGGATGGTGTATGTCGACCGCGACAGAACACAAGAAGAAAGGCAGAAACAGAGAGAGATGGTACAAAGGCGAAAGGAGGAAAGAGAGGGGATGGAGAAGACAGACAGGAGATCCCAGACACAGGAAGATCAAATACAGCCTCCCTCACAACTTCCTATAGAAGCCTCCCAACCAGGTCAACCCCAGTGCAACCAAACACTCTAAACCAAAACACCCATGCCACATCCAATGCCCCCACCCATTGCATTACAAACTCCACCCCCACAGCAACCACCCATAGTTCCTTATCAGGTCTCCCACTTCCCCAACCCCAATACACCTCCCACACCACAATCTTAGAAAAGAAGTTGAAGGTGTGGTATACAAATGTAGATGGAATAACAAATAAGTATGAGGAGTGGCACGAAAGAATCAAGGAGACATCCCCAGACATAATAGCACTCACAGAAACAAAACTCACCAGAATAATAACAGATTCAATCTTTCCATCCGGATATCAAATCCTCAGGAAAGACAGAGGGAGGAGAGGGGGAGGAGGAGTTGCACTGCTCATTAAAAACCAGTGAGGGTTTGAGAAAATGGAAGGAATGGATGGCACAGGCGAAAGGGACTACTTAGTGGGAACAATCCAGTCTGAGGGACATAAGATGATAATTGCAGTAATGTACAACCCACCACAGAACTGCAGGAGGCCAAGAGAAGAATACGATGAGAGCAACAGAGCAATGGTCGACACACTAGCCGAGGTGGCCAGGAGAGCACACATGGGGGAGCAAAGTTACTAGTTATGGGTGATTTCAATCACAAGGAGATTGACTGGGAAAACCTGGAGCCCCATGGGGGTCCCGAAACATGGAGAGCCAAGATGATGGATGTGGTACTGGAAAACCTCATGCATCAACATGTTAGAGACACTACCAGAGAGAGAGGAGAGGATGAACCAGCAAGACTGGACCTTGTATTCACCTTGAGTAGTTCTGACATCGAGGATATCATGTATGAAAGGCCCCTGGGAGCTAGTGATCATGTGGTTCTGTGCTTCGACTACATAGTTGAGCTCCAAATGGATAGAGCAGCAGGAATAGGGTGGGAAAAACCAAACTACAAAAGGGGGAACTACTCAGGCTTGAGGAACTTCTTTCAAGACATTCAGTGGGAGAGGAAACTGACAGGAAAACCAGTACAAGAAATGATGGACTATGTGGCAACAAAATGCAAGGAGGCAGAGGAGAGGTTTGTTCCCAAGGGAAACAGAAATAATGGGAAGAACAGAACGAGTCCTTGGTTCACCCAAAGGTGTAGGGAGGCAAAAACTAGGTGTACTAGAGAATGGAAAAGGTACAGAAGACAGAGAACTCAGGAAAATAAAGAGATTAGCCGAAGAGCCAGAAACGAATATGCAGAGATAAGAAGGGAGGCTCAGCGGCAATACGAAAATGACATAGCATCGAAAGTCAAGACTGACCCGAAGCTGTTGTACAGCCACATCAGGAGGAAAACAACAGTCAAGGACCAGGTAATCAGACTGAGGAAGGGTGATGGGAAATTCACAAGAAACGACCGGGAGGTATGTCAGGAGTATTTACAGTGGAAACCAGTAGGACTCCAAAAAATCAGAGCAGGGGGTTGCACCAGCAAGTGCTGGATGAGGTACAAATAACCAAGGAGGAGTTGAAGAAGCTGCTATGCGAACTTGACATCTCAAAGGCGGTGGGACCAGACAACATCTCTCCGTGGGTCCTTAAAGAGGGAGCAACACATCATTTGAAACTGGGCAACTCCCCGAGGCATGGAAGATGGCAAATGTAGTCCCAATTTTTAAAAAGGGAGACAGACATGAGGCACTAAACTACAGACCTGTATCACTAACGTGTATAGTATGCAAGGTCATGGAGAAGATCATCAGGAGGAGAGTGGTGGAGCACCTGGAAAGAAACAAGTGTATAATTGACAACCAGCATGGTTTCAGGGAGGGAAAATCCTGTGTCACAAACCTACTAGAGCTTTATGACAAGGTGACAGAAGTAAGACAAGAGAGAGAGGGATGGATCGACTGCATTTTTTTGGACTGCAAGAAGGCCTTCGACACAGTTCCTCACTAGAGGTTACTGCAAAACCTAGAGGATCAGGCACACATAACAAGAAAGGCACTGCAATGGATCAGAGAATACCTGACAGGGAGGCAACAGCGAGTCATGGTACGTGACGAGATGTCAGAGTGGGCGCCTGTGACAAGCGGGGTTCCACAGGGGTCAGTCCTAGGACCTGTGCTGTTCTTGGTATATGTGAATGACATAACGGAAGGGATAGACTCAGAAGTGTCCTTGTTTGCGGACGATGTGAAGTTAATGAGAAGAATCAAATCGGATGAGGATCAGGCAGGACTACAAAGAGACCAGGCTACAAGCCTGGTCCAGCAACTGACTCCTTGAGTTTAACCCTGCCAAATGCAAAGTCATGAAGATTGGGGAAGGGCAAAGAAGACCGCAGACACAGTATAGTTTAGATGGCCAAAGTCTGCAAACCTCCGATACCTCAACGAGGTGTCAGAGTGGGCACCTGTGACCAGCGGGGTCGCACAGGGGTCAGTCCTAGGACCAGTGCTGTTTCTGGTATTTGTGAACGACATGGCGGAAGGAATAAACTCCGAGGTGTCCCTGTTTGCAGATGACGTGAAGTTGATGAGAAGAGTTCATTCGATCGAAGACCAGGCAGAACTACAAAGGGATCAGGACAGGCTGCAGACCTGGTCCAGCAACTGGCTCCTGGAGTTCAATCCCACCAAGTGCAAAGTCATGAGGATTGGGGAAGGGCAAAGAAGACCGCAGACGGAGTACAGTCTAGGGGGCCAGAGACTACAAACATCACTCAAGGAAAAAGATCTTGGGGTGAGTATAACACCAGGCACATCTCCTGAAGCGCACATCAACCAAATAACTGCCGCAGCATATGGGCGCCTGGCAAACCTCAGAACAGCATTCCGACATCTTAATAAGGAATCGTTCAGGACCCTGTACACCGTGTACGTTAGGCCCATATTAGAGTATGCGGCACCAGTTTGGAACCCACACCTAGCCATGCATGTAAAGAAACTAGAGAAAGTGCAAAGGTTTGCAACAAGACTAGTCCCAGAGTTAAGAGGTATGTCCTATGAGGAGAGGTTAAGGGAAATCAACCTGACGACACTGGAGGACAGGAGAGATAGGGGAGACATGATAACGACTTACAAAATACTGAGAGGAATTGACAAGGTGGACAAAGACAGGATGTTCCAGAGACTGGACACAGCAACACGGGGACACAGTTGGAAGCTGAAGACACAGATGAATCAAAGGGATATTAGGAAGTATTTCTTCAGCCACAGAGTAGTGAGGAAGTGGAATAGTTTGGGAAGCGATGTAGTGGAGGCAGGATCCATACATAGCTTTAAGCAGAGGTACAATAAAGCTCATGGTTCAGGGAGAGTGACCTAGTAGCGACCAGTGAAGAGGCGGGGCCAGGAGCTTGGACTCGACCCCAGCAACCTCAACTAGGTGAGTACAACTAGGTGAGTACAACTAGGTGAGTACAACTAGGTAAGTACAACTAGGTGAGTACACACACACACACATACACACACACACACACACACACACACATACATACACACACTCACATACACACACACACACACACATACACACTCACACATACACACACACACATACACACACACACACACACATACACACACACACATACACACACACATACACACACACACATACACACACATATACACACACACACATACACACACCCATACACACACACACATACACACACATACACACACACACACACACACACACACACACACACACACACACATACACACACACACACACACACACACACACACACACACACACACACACACACACACACATACACACACACACACACACACAAACACACACACACACACACACACACACACACACACACACACACACACACACACACACACACACACACACGTCATGTAAGTGAGTCTCAGTAACACAGATGAAATGTATTTCCACCATTCACATAAAATCAAGGGAGTGGGAACCCATCTTCCTCCTGACGTAACCCCTTACAAAAGAAGCTCCTTGATACTGGTGAAGGGCTCTTGATCAAAGGAAACAGAAAAAATTTCCGCCTGGATTAAACTTGATTATTCAACATTCTCCAGGCATTGAATGGCCCCTACAGGTTTAATTCTTCGTCTTAATAATGTTCTCGTGGTATTGAAGGATGAATCAGGAGTAGCGAAACTTGAGAAACTAAGTTTAAACATGGTGCCGAACCCTGGCTCAGCAGGCCCAGCGCTTTACCACTGAGCTACGAGGCTTTCAGTGGAAATAGGTCTTTCCACCTCTGCTAGCTGACACTGCGGTGGTGAGGGTGCTGCTAGTGGTGCTAGTGATGGTGGCGGTGGTGAGGGTGCTGCTAGTGGTGCTAGTGATGGTGGCGGTGGTGAGAGTGCTGCTAGTGGTGCTAGTGATGGTGGCAGTGGTGAGGGTCCTGGTGGTGGTGCTGGTGATGGTGGCGGTGGTGAGGGTCCTGGTAGTGGTGCTGGTGATGGTGGCGGTGGTGAGGTTCCTGGTGGTGGTGTTGGTGATGGTGGCGGTGGTGAGGTTCATGATGGTGGTGCTGGTGATGGTGGCGGTGGTGAGGGTCCTGGTAGTGGTGATGGTGGCACTGAAGGATAATGTTAGTGGAGTAAGGGTTGGGTTATTTGTGGTCGTGGTATTCGCTTTAGTGGTGCTGATTTTGTAACGCTAATTGTGATTGTATTTGGGGTGATGTAAGCTATGATGATAATGGTGATTGGTAGCGGTGATTGAGGTAGTGGAATTCGGTGTGGTGGTTTTGGTTATTGTAATGGTATGGACATTGAACGCAGTGGTGGTTGATGGTATGCAATAATAACCCGGACATAAGAGAAAGGAACTTATGAAGACGTTTCGGTCCGACTTTTACCATTAACTAGTTACACATTAACTGGTCACGGTATTGTACACTTTTACCTATCATCGTTGATGATGTTAATTGTGGTGTTGATGATATTGGTTGAGGTGATGTTACCATTGTTATACGAGACGATAGTGGTGGTAATATTGGTGGCTGTGATGGTGTTAGTTATTGAGGTGGTATTGCTGTTGGTGGTAGTAGTGGTGGTGATATGACTGTGTTGGTACTAATGTTTGACGGTGGTGATAGTGTTTTTGTGTTTTTATGGGTCATCGTGGTGTCATTGCGTTTATGTCTTGGTATCGTTGAGGGTGGAAGTAGTGTTTTGTGTTTATTTTTTATATGTTTTAGTGTTTGTGTTTGGTGGTGGTAGTTTTTGTGGTCTTTTGTAGTGATGGCTGTTTCGTTGTTACACTGGTGGCAGTGACGGTAGTTGTAATTTATTGTTTTTTTGCAGTGTTGATGGTGATGATAGTAGTGGCGTAGTTGGTGGTAGCGTGTTGTGGTATCAAAGGTGGTAGTGGTGGCGGAGGTGTCAATGGTGGTAGTGGTGGCGGTAGCGATGATATCATTAGAGGTGATGTATCTCAGGCAGCGTAAGCCAGGTTATTCCTCCGGCAAGAAACTGTTATAAAGACAGTTAAATGAATACTGAGAACTTGCCTTTTATTCCCCAAACACTTGTTTTACACAACCTGTTCAGGTTACATGCTGAGCAACTCATCACGGTGATGGCATCACGTAGGTTTCGCAAACCTGTTTGGGACCGCTATCCCAAGCAGAGGTCACAGGAAACACACTCCGGTGAGAAGACCGAGTGCCAACAAAGGCTTCTCGAGCAGAGGAAACCATTATTAAGTCAACATTTTGCTGAAGGAAAGCTTTACAAACTCAAAACTTCGCAAGACTCACCTAATAAAGGCATGCGTTGCTTTATGTCTTTCTATCACTCTAAGTTACTCTGAAAAGAATCCCGTAAACAATGAGCACATTCAGAGTATAATAGATTCCTTAAGAGATTTCGAGTATTTTATTCTTTGAACAATTACTGTAGCTAAAAATTATGAGGCCAGTAAAGAAGTCAGAAATCACACGAAGTAGCAGCAGTGTTCACAAATTAAAGGCAGGACTCGTAAGCACAATGAAGATGGCAGGCAGTGTGGCCATCCTGTGGTTTAGAGATCAAGGCAGAGGTCGCAGACTAAGACCACACAATGAGAAGCTGAGAGGGCAGCCAAGGTCGCATGCTGCAATCGACGTCACTGCAGTGAAACTAAGAACTATAGGCAACACTGTGGGACTATTATCCTCTTTTGAAGTTCATTTCGTTAAGGATATATAATACCGACAATAAGACACATGTGCAACACCTGGGTATCTTTATTTTTTAATACTTTTCGCCAGCTAGCGGCTTTTTTAATCTAGTGCAGAAGCTATACACTGGAAACAGTGGAAGATGAGGCAATCAGTCCTTTAGTCTTGAAAGACAATATTTAGTCCCTTAGTCTCACCAAAACTAAGAACAGAGAAGTGAGCAGATTAGCCAGAAACGAGAGAGGCTGAACGACAATTTGAGAATGACATAGTAGCAAGGGTCAACTCTAAACCAAAAATGCATTATGGCCACGTAAGAAGAAAGACCACAATACAAGACCAGGTAATCTGACTGACGAAGGAAGAAGACGAGCTCTTCAGAAATGGTTAGGAAGTCTGTGAAGAGTTGATCAAACGATTTGAAGTGGTTTTCTCAGTAGATAAAGGGCAGTGTCAAACAGCTTAGGAAAAAGAGTACAATGACAGGAATTGAACGTCATACACACGACAGGAGAAGAGGTTAAGATGAATCTGCATACATTAAAGGCAATAGAATTTAGCATGGTGTCACCATAGGTCTGCCACAGGGAGCAGAGGCACTATCCGAGCCACTTTTTTTTTTTTTTTTTTTTTTTATTCGCCGGTATTCTCCCGGCCCGGGTCTTTTCCAAGTAGTGGTGACCCGGCCTTGGCTCCCTATCTGGGGAGTGTCTCGAGACTTAAGTCTCCCATGGGAGGAGGGACAAAAAAAATCCGAGCCACTTTCTAAGATCTACAACGAGTCAATGGACATGAAACAGTTGCCAGAGATTTGGAAGACAGCAAATGTTATCCGTATATTTAAGAAAAGAGACAAGCAGGAAGCGTCGAACTACAGATCAGTTTCTTCGACATGTGAACTATGAAAGGTAATGAAAATTATAGTCAGGAGAGTGGTCGAGCCTTGGATAGAAATGGTTTCATACATATATTGTCTTACTAACCTGTCGGAAATTTATGACAAAGTAATGTAAGATAGGAGAGAGAGGGGTTGGGTGAATTGCATCACCCAGAATGCAATTCTGGGTGTCATTCCTGGGTGAATTGCATTCACCCAGACCCCTGGCAGGAATGACACCTGTGTGCGTACACAATGGTACATGTGAAATCACCAGAACATACACTGGTGATTTCCCTCTATGTTAATTAAATTGTTCCCAGTTGAAAATCATAGACGCATATGTAGCCCAATATAATTATATTGGTTAGTTGGGGATATCCTCCTGCTCAATCAGTATTACCTCTTTTAAATACTCAGCAGTGGTACCTAATTATCATACATATAGGATAAGCTGCATCATATTTTGATTAGGTATTACACAGGTATATAAGACAGGGAAGATACACAACAAATATCAAATAAATAAAGACGAGATTACAAGTAAGAAGGGATAATCAAAAAGAGATGCCTAAATGGATGAAATTCAATTCTTGCACTTAAGCAAATTTGACAAATACACAAAGTCGAAGTTAGGGAATGTCACTAAAGGGCGGGTACAGAGTAACATTAGGAATACTCTCACTCGGAGTCTATGAACACTAGCCAATGTCAGGCCATATAACACTGCATCAACCCAGCCCAGGACACAACTTCTTTACTGACTCTCACAGGCCATCACTGATTGTAAGTTCCTTCCTATTAGCTTCTTATACGGGCTTTGCTTCATGTAGTAAAAGTCGTTCCCACGAAAAGAAGTTCACATATGAAACACTTTTTTTTACAGGCTGGGATCGCACACAGACCCCAGGAAGTCAAAGCACATGGCATTGCCATCAAGTCCTTATTTTTTCCGTCGGCAGATTAACACTTGTTGACCCAGACAGACCATTACTTCTGACACTACAACCCACCTTAGACGGAACGGAACAAAACGATTAGAGCGCAACTCCCATACAACACAATCTGAACAAACTGCAGAATTGGTCAGATAGGTGGTTGCTTAAATTCAGTGCTAGCAAATTAAAGGTTATGAAGATTGGGAAAAGAGCCTGACGACAAGACACAAAGTATAAATTTCAGGGTTAGTAAAGCGAGAAAACCACTGAAACCAATGCTTCCCTGGAAAATCAAAGAGTGACCTTCAGTAATCTCAGTAAAGAGTTGTTCTGAGCTCTTTAAGCAACATACGTCAACCCCATCTTGGAGTATACAGGACTGTTAGGGAACCTCACCTGAAAAAAAACTTGTTCAGAAACTGGAAAAAAGGTGCAGCAGAATGAAAAACGATTGTTCCTGAGTTAAGGAGCATGAGCTACGAGGAGAAGCTAACGGAATTCGGCCTAACAACACTAGGGGGCAGAAAACCAGGAAAGGCATTATAGCAACATACAAAATACTCAGGGGAATTAATTTCACAAGTATAGGCAGTCTGTGAGGCTAGAAAGGGAACTAGGAGACACCGCTGGAAGTTAGAATCACAGATGACCCATATCTGCACAAAAAAAATCACTCCTTACGAAAGCAAAAGAGAAACCACAATAAGTGACCTGGGCTTTCAAGACTGTTTAATAGCCTCCCAGCAGGCATAAGGTGAATTGCATAAGGGGAATTACCAATAGACTCCTGGCTGCCTTCAAGAGGGAGCTGGACAAATACCTAAAGTCAGCTCCCGATTAGCCGGGCTGTGGCTCTTACGCTGCTACGTACGGCCAGCAGTAACAACCTGGTTGATCAGGCTCTTACTGCTGGATTCACCGGGAGGCCTGGTCAAGGACTAAGCTGCGGGGGTGTTGAACCCACGGAATACCCACCAGGTAGACATGGATAGTAGAAGTAACTCTACAGTCGTTGAAAAGTAGAAGGTTCTTGGTGAAGAAGTGGTGAAAACAGGCTCCATGCATAGTTTTAAGATCAGGTACGATGGGACCCACGAGACTAAAAGGGAGTGAATCTGAAGAATGACAAGTTAAGAGACAGGGCCAGAATCTGAGAATCATCTCCTGCAGCCACATAAAAAGTAAATGCAAACAGATGAACACACACACTATACAACCAAGCCAAGTGTCTATCGACATATGTTTCGTACAACTGGTAACTAACACACGTCCCCACCTCTGTTTATTTAGTAGGTCTGTATTTGACCTGAAATTTGAACACCATAAACGTGATGGTTATTGACGTTCTTGAGTGACGGTTATAAACCCTTCCAACATGTTATTGCACTGTACTTCATAAGAGCATGAGGTCTTACCCACGGGTGCATCTCCAGGTATCACCCACGGGTGCATCTCCAGGTATCACCCACGGGTGCATCTCCAGGTATCACCCACGGGTGCATCTCCAGGTATCACCCACGGGTCCTTCTCCAGGTATGACCCACGGGTCCTTCTCCAGGTATCACCCACGGGTGCATCTCCAGGTATCACCCACGGGTGCATCTCCAGGTATCACCCACGGGTGAATCTCCAGGTATCACCCACGGGTGCATCTCCAGGTATCACCCACGGGTGCATCTCCAGGTATCACCCACGGGTGCATCTCCAGGTATCACCCACGGGTGCATCTCCAGGTATCACCCACGGGTGCATCTCCAGGTATCACCCACGGGTGCATCTCCAGGTATCACCCACGGGTGCATCTCCAGGTATCACCCACGGGTGCATCTCCAGGTATCACCCACGGGTGCATCTCCAGATATCACCCACGGGTCCTTCTCCGGGTATCACCCACGGGTGCATCTCCAGGTATCACCCACGGGTCCTTCTCCAGGTATCACCCACGGGTGCATCTCCAGGTATCACCCACGGGTGCATCTCCAGATATCACCCACGGGTGCATCTCCAGGTATCACCCACGGGTCTTTCTCCAGGTATCACCCACGGGTCCTTCTCCAGGTATCACCCACGGGTTCTTCTCCAGGTATCACCCACGGGTGCATCTCCAGGTATCACCCACGGGTGCATCTCCAGGTATCACCCACGGGTGCATCTCCAGGTATCACCCACGGGTCCTTCTCCAGGTATCACCCACGGGTGCATCTCCAGGTATCACCCACGGGTGCATCTCCAGGTATCACCCACGGGTACATCCCTAGGTATCACAGCATATCAAGTACCCGCAGGCAGGATGACTCAGCTAGGAGAGGGTGCACGAGGTCACAGACTCCACACCTTTCCTTTCCCAGTGACCAGAGCGACTCCACTACTGCATAATGTAGATGCACTTGATCAGTAATTCTACATGATGTAGTTTTACCTGATAAAGTTGTTCAATATGATAATGTATGTATCAATGATCATATATTTAACATTTTTATTAGAAAATTTACACTTGAGTTTACAGTCAGTGGTATAAAGTAGTATAAATTTTCTTGGTACTTCTGAGGCAAAACAAATGTTGGAATATATTTGTATTACAGTTATAAAGTTTTACTTAGGATGGCCCAGTCAAGTCAAAGAATGTGATCTATTTCCATTGGGGTACTTATTATATCTCAGGAATATATACGTATATATATATATATATATATATATATATATATATATATATATATATATATATATATATATATATATATATATATATATATATATATATATATTATATATAATTACATATATATATATATATTATATATATATACATATATATATATATATGTATATATATATATATATATTATATATATATATATATATATATATATATATATTTATAAATATACATATGCATACAGAACAACCACGGGGGGAGTTGTTTTGCATCATGCATCGCTTGTTCGCGATTGTTTTTTTTTTTGCACACACACACACACACACACACACACACACACACACACACACACACACACACACACACACACACACACACACACACTCACAGGATCCATACATAGCTTTAAGCAGAGGTATGATAAAGCTCACGGCTCAGGGAGAGTGACCTAGTAGCGATCAGTGATGAGGCGGGGCCAGGAGCTCGGACTCGACCCCCGCAACCTCAACTAGGTGAGTACAACTAGGTGAGTACACACACACACTGTTCCACTTTCTGACTGCTCTGTGACTGAAGATATACTTCCTAACATCCCTTTGATTCATCTGAGTCTTCAACTTCCTGGTGTGACCCCTTGTTTCTGTGTCCCATCTCTGAGACAGGATGTTCTAGAGAGGGGACACAGAAAAAAGGGAAGCATTTCTTCAGTCATGGAGTAGTCAGGAAGTGGAACAGTCTGGCGAGTGATGTAGTGGAGGCAGGAACCATACATAACTTTAAGACGAGGTATGATAAAGCTCATGGAGCAGGGAGAGAGAAGGCCTAGTAGCGTTCAGTGAAGAGGCGGGGCCAGGATCTGAGTCTCGACTCCTGCAACCACAATTAGGTGAGTACACACACACATAACTGGCTTCTCGAATTCAACCCTTCCAAATGCAAAGTCATGAAGATTGAGGAAGGGCAAAGAAGACCGCAGACAGAGTACAGGCTAGGTGGACAAAGACTGCAAACCTCACTCAGGGAGAGAGATCTTGGGGTGACCATTACACCGAGCACGTCTCCGGAGGCACACATCAACCAGATAACTGCTGCAGCATATGGGCGCCTGGCAAACCTGAGAATAGCTTTCCGATACCTTAATAAGGAATCGTTCAAGACACTGTACACTATGTACGTCAGGCCCATACTGGAGTATGCAGCACCAGTTTGGAACCCACCTCTGGTCAAGCACGTCAAGAAGTTACAGAAAGTACAAAGGTTTGCAACAAGGCTAGTTCCAGAGCTCAGGGGAATGTCCTACGATGAAAGGTTGAGGGAAATCGGAATGACGACACTGGAGGACAGAAGGGTGAGGGGAGACATGATAACGACATACAAGATACTGCGTGGAATAGATTAGGTGGACAGACAGGACATCGAAACAAGGGGTCACAATTGGAAGCTGAAGACTCAGACGAGTCACAGGGATGTTAGGAAGTATTTCTTCAGTCACAGAGTCGTCAGGAAGTGGAACAGCCTAGCAAGTGACGTAGTGGAGGCAGTAACCATACATAGCTTTAAGACGAGGTATGACAAAGCTCGGGGAGCAGAAAGAGAGAGAGGATCCAGTAGCGATCAGTGAAGAGGCGAGGCCAGGAGCTGAATCTCGACCCCTGCAACCACAATTATGTGAGTACAATTAGGTGACTACACACACACACACATTGTCGATAGTGTGTGTGTGTGTGTAGTAGTAGTAGTAGTAGTTACTAGTTGTCAAAGTTGCCAAAGGCACCTGCCTATAGACACTTAGCCTGGTGGTGGTTTTTCGTGCAGGTGAGTAAGATATACGCAACAATGCCTCACTGTGTTACTCATCATCTTGTCGGTATTGTATACCATTTTCACAGTTTGGCAGTGTATGTCAACGTCACATCCGTTATATGTAAGCAGATGTGGGAGGAGTCTTATAACAATGTGTGCCCCTGGGGCTGCCTCAGGGCAAGGTGGCAGGAGGCAAACCTAGACATGGTAATGGGGATAAGTTAAGGTGGAGGGGAAGAAGTTAAGGTAGACGGGAAGAATTTAGGAAGAAGGGGGAGAAGTTAAGGTTGGAGCGGGAGCTTATAGGAAGAACAGAGAGGAAACTGGAGGAAGTTGTTTTTTGGAGAGGCGTTAAAAGGAAGAAGTTAGGGTGATATGGGAAGCTTTGGAGAATATAGGTTGACAGGGAGAGCCTAGAGAGATGGAGAGGGGGAGTGGAGGGGGAGAGGGTGTCAGGGTGGAGCGAGATCATAAAAATGTTAATGAAGATCAAAGGTTTCTTGCGCAGGATAACAAGAGTAAAGAGCAAGGTGACCTGCCTGGGTAGCGACATGCTTGGGTAGTGACCATCTGAGTAATGACTCTGACCTGCCCTAGTAGTTCCACTGATGTGTCTCAAGTAATGGACTCAGCATGTTATTTGCTCCGGTAGTATACGTGTAATTTAAATGTTCGGTGAGTCTTTCTCACATCTCTACAACTTATTTACTCTAGCACATTTATATAAATAATATTTTGGGATATAGACATAGACGTCCAAGAAATCTCGTCATAAGTAAGACACAGTTGTAGCACTATGTATCTGTACTGAGGAAACGTTTTCCTGCACTGCAAGCTTCATTAGTTGAATACAGAGATGAGTCAGACTCCTGCACACATCACCGTTGGTGGACGACGATTTAGACGAAGAGAAGAGGTAGATTTGATGTAAACAGTCCTTCACCCTAGGAGCACGATGACAAGTCTCTTAGCCTATAGCAGAAGCATAAAGACATTGGCGTATGCATTGCATTTGTTATATATATGACAAGGAACTTTATTTCATCTTTGTGTTTAGGCTTTGAATATTGGCAAAAAGAAAGGAGAACAATATATATGAATTTCTTTGAACTAGTGACGTTTTGGGGTTGATTTAGAATTGGAAGCTGAATTTGTTGATTAGAAGTGGAAGCTGAATTGGTGAGACCAATTCATCTCCCACTTCTGCTGTGATGCCTACTCTAAACGCTCTTAATCTGTCCAGTAGTCTTCCATCATATTGTATATTTTCTGATATAAATCCTCTTGTTCCACTCAGTGTGGGTGAGAGTTGTAATATTTGTTGAGGAAGTAATTGTTTTTATTTTCAGTTTGTATTCTTTCTTTTCCACCTGTTTTCTCTTCACATTTTTGTCTCTTCCGAGCCTGAGCCTATTTTATTTCTTCTATTTGTCTTCATATATATATATATATATATATATATATATATATATATATATATATATATATTCATGCCTAAAAGAAGTGTAACTCATGACTCAAGAAATAGTAATTATGTACCTTATATTATAAACTATACTGTACACTGTCTCTTACACTAGACAGTGTATAGTATTGTTTACAATATTATTTCAAAGAGATTTTTTACACATTTCAGAATAGTAGGAATTACATTTTTCATCAAAGTGATATTAGCCCCTTATTAGAATTTTGAGGCACAGAATATTCAACATACTCTAAACAGAGCACAATATTAACAGATA
Source organism: Cherax quadricarinatus (assembly GCF_038502225.1). Lineage (NCBI taxonomy): Eukaryota > Metazoa > Arthropoda > Malacostraca > Decapoda > Parastacidae > Cherax > Cherax quadricarinatus. The sequence goes on from NC_091307.1 coordinate 2,154,539, forward strand.
CTCAATCACTCTATCGGCAACATGACTAGTATTAGCACGAAGTTATTGTACCAAGCCAACAGCAGAGTATCAGTCATCACTTCTTCTCCTATCCCCTCAAGGGAGGTTCCTTGACGCTGGTGATGGGATCTTGATCTTGGGAATTGGATCTATGCTCCAGTTCCGTGAATTGAACCTGAATACCTTCCATCTCCCCCCCCCTCCACATGCGCTGTATAATCCTACGGGTTTAACGCCCCCCCCATGATTATGATAATAATTCTCCTATACGAGAATTCAGAAGGTACAAAAACAATGTTCACAGTCATGAAGACAGTGGGGGGAAATGTGAAACACCTTATGAAGGCTACCATGAAATATATGTAGTGAACTGCCAGAAACCTGCCAACGCTCATAAACAAAGATAAATAGGCATCTGTAATAAACAGCTTAAATAACGCTTATGTTGCACATTGAAACTCCCAGAGTCATTTCATAAACAACACAGTTGCCAAATTAGTCATTAAGGAAGGTGAAAAAATTCAAGAGTAAATGTTCGGAAAATGGTAACATCCGTTCTTGAGCAAAGTAAAGAGTGATCAGCCATCAAACTGAATGTGTACCATAAAAACTGCCGTTCCACGCCACACCTGACCCTTCCTTCTCCCGCCTGTGTATTATGCTCTCCCCAGGTATCTATTGCCCTGAAGAATTATTGTACAGGTGAAATATCTTTCACCGAGTTTCGTAAAACTGCGCTTTTTTTTTTCACACAGTCTGTTGATATTCATATGCTATTTATTTTCAATAAAATATTTATCTTTTAAGGACCTGCCTCGCATGGGCCAGTAGGCCTTCTGCAGTGTTCCTCCATTCTTATATTCTTCTTCATATGTACATTTGTCAACAGAATATTTTTAGGTATATTTTTGACATAATAAAATGAAATAGCAATTACATCATCAATTACCTTTTATATTTGTAGGTTAATTACTTCAAGTTTTTACACTGCCAAAAATAGCACCGTCATTGCCTGCAGTGATCAAGGATAAGCTGTTACTAGTGAGTGGTGAGGAAGAAGAAATGGAATTGTTTGGAGGGTAAGAGGAAGGGAGGGAGGAAATTTTGTGAGCAAGGTGTGGAAGGAGTTCTTTGAGAAGGATGGAAGGAACGAGGGAGCGAGAGACTGAACATTGTTTTGCGAGAGGAAAGTAGGGAAGGAGATTTGCTAAGATAAGATAAGATTTCGTTCGGATTTTTAACCCCGGAGGGTTAGCCACCCAGGATAGCCCAAGAAAGTCAGTGCGTCATCGAGGACTGTCTAACTTATTTACATTGGGGTCCTTAATCTTGTCCCCCCAGGATCTCACTTTCAAGGATCACAACAGTGCCACGTTCACACGTGCAAAGAAAATGATAGGATGGATAATGAGAACGTTCCAAACGAGAGATGCCAAGCCAATGATGATCCTTTTCAAATCACTTGTTCTCTCTAGGCTGGAATACTGCTGTACATTAACATCTCCCTTCAAAGCAGGTGAAATCGCAGATCTAGAGAGTGTACAGAGATCCTTTACTGCACGTATAAGTTCTGTCAAGCACCTTAACTACTGGGAACGCTTGGAAGCACTTGACTTGTACTCGTTGGAACGCAGGAGGGAGAGATATATCATAATCTACACTTGGAAGCACTTGACTTGTACTCGTTGGAACGCAGGAGGGAGAGATATATCATAATCTACACTTGGAAAATCCTGGAAGGAATGGTCTCAAATCTGCACACAGAAATCGCTCCCTACGAAAGTAAAAGACTGGGCAGGCGATGCAAAATGCCCCCAATTAAAAGTAGGGGCGCCATTGGTGCACTAAGGGAAAACACCATAAGTGTCCGGGGCCCAAGACTGTTTAACAGCCTCCCATCAAGCATTAGGGGAATTGCCAATAAACCCCTGACTGCCTTCAAGAGAGAGCTGGACAGATACCTAAAGTCAGTGCCGGATCAGCCGGGCTGTGGCTCGTACGTTGGACTGCGTGCGGCCAGCAGTAACAGCCTAGTTGATCAGGCCCTGATCCATCAGGAGGCCTGGTCATGGACCGGGCCGCGGGGGCGTTGATCCCCGGAATAGCCTCCAGGTAACCTCCAGGTAATCCAGGTAACCTATTTGCTGCTAGGTGAACAGGACAACAGGTGTAAGAAAACGTGTCGAAATGTTTCCACCCGTCGGGAATCGAACCCGGGCCCTCCGTGTGTGAAGCGGAAGCTTTAGCCAATAGGGACGGAGTGTAGTGGGGATAAAGGAAAGTGGGAAAGGAGTGTTGTGGGGATGAAGGGAGATAGGAAAGGAGTGTTGCGTTAAAACAAGGAGGGAAGGAGTGTTGTGGGGAAGAAATGAGGGAAGGAGTGTTGCAGGAGGGAAGCTAGTTGCCTTGAGTCATTTCCCGGACACATTTTAATCGGCAGCAGAGCGCCCCGGGTTACACTTGAGTTGCCAAGTGTTACACTCTGGCCGTCTCCACCCAGGCGAGTTCACGGTCTTCCCAGCGCTCTCTCTATGGCGGTGTTATTTACTTTTTCTTGAGAGTTGGAGAGTTTGTGGAGATTCCATAATGGTTTATGCACATTTATTTAGTAAGGAGCTGTATTGGAGGCATCGTATGGGAGTATAGTAGAAATGGAGACTTAGAGTAGACGTTATTAATAGTCGCCGAGGGGTAACTATTGTGGTCGGGATCTAAGCGTGTGGTTTTACACGTGAGGGATTATTATCATTTATACCCACCTTACCTCACCTGCTTCACCTTCCTCACTTTCCCTCCCACCATTGCTCTCATTCTCTTCGTGATAGTGTCTGTCTGAGTCTGTGTCTGTATGTCTGTCTGTCTGTCTGTCTGTCTGTCTGTCTCTCTCTCTCTCTCTCTCTCTCTCTCTCTTTTTTTTTTTTTTTTTTTTTTACACAGGGTTTGACAAGGTTAAGGATCCCTAGCTTTATTGACAGCTATTTACAGGTTAAGAATTCCTAACTTTATTGGCAAGCTAAGAGCTGTTACCTACATCAGCTCATTTGAAAGCATTTTTATTGTTATGAGACATACAAGTAGGAAACAGGATGAAGTTGGAGCCATCTGTGGGCCAGCATTTTCATTTGATCAACTGACTTTATCTCGTTGACATCATTATCCTGTACGAATCTGTTCCATACTCGAGTCATCCTGGGTATGTATGATCTCAGATGGAGTGATGTTCTGGAGAAGGGTACAGCCAGAGTGAAGTTGCTGCTTTCTGCCCGTCTTGTGGCATAAAAGCTTGTTTCACGCTGTCCTCGAAGTGGATCCAAGTGTGGTATTTTGACAATATTGGCCTTGTACATAACAGTAAGGCCAACCCACATCCCTCCTATGTTGAAGGCTCTGCTGAAATGACAGATCTATCCAGAATGGGTCCAGGCGAGAGATGAGACGTCTTGCTCTGTTCTCTACTCTGTCAAGCAGTCGCAGATGAGAGGGGGGGCAGGCAAACCAAGAAAGTGGAGCATACTCAAGGTGCGAGCGTACTTGTGCCTCATACAGGATCTTGCAACCCCTACTGTCAAGCAGATGCGAGATACGGCGAAGTGCTGTAAGCTTCCTGGCTGCCTTGTTTGCAAGATTTACAACATGGTTCTTCATGGTTAGTTTGGAGTCAAATTTCACCCCAAGGATATCAACTTCTTCTCCAGGTGCCAACACCCTCCCATTCATCCTTACTACTGCACCAGCATTACCATCATGGTGCCTAGAGACGATCATCATTTGCGTTTTCTCAGGTGCAAATGTTACTTGCCATCTATTTTCCCAAGCTGATATAGCTCTCAGCTGGTGATTGATGTACCTTAGAGCAGCTGGCATTTCTTCTCTTGGATAAGTGAATATCAGTGTACAGTCGTCTGCATATGCATGTGATTCTGGGATGAGATGAATAAGGTCGTTGAAGTAGACATTCCATAACAATGGACCCAGCACGCTTCCTTGTGGAACACTTGCCCCAATAGGCTGTCTTGCTGATTCCGTTCCATTGAGAACTACACTTAGAGATCTACCATGAAGGTAATCACTGAGGAGACATAGCTCTCTCTCTCTCTCTCTCTCTCTCTCTCTCTCTCTCTCTCTCTCTCTCTCTCTCTCTCTCTCTCTCTCTCTCTCTCTCTCTCTCTCTCTCTCTCTCTCTCTCTCTCTCTCTCTCTCTCTCTCTCTCTCTCTCTCTCTCTCTCTCTCTCTCCTCCTCCTCCTCCTCCTCCTCCTCCTCCTCCTCCTCCTCCTCCTCCTCCTCCTCCTCCTCCTCCTCCTCCTCCTCCTCCTCCTCCTCCTTCCTCCTCCTTCCTCCTCTCTTTCTCCCAGAGACAGTTCCTCAGGTTTTCTTTACGAAGCAATCAGCCTCACCTCACTTATAGGAAATTTACTGGAATCAGTAACCTTGTAGAGAGTAATTTAATCAATGAATTTCGATACGATTTCACAATGGGATCTTTTCACCTAATAAATTTACTTTGTCATTACAGAAAAATCGAATATATTTTGTATCGAATATATTTTGGTTGGCAATAGAGTTATAAATAAGTGTAACTGACAAATAGTGCTACAGACGTGAGTATATTGAGTTGCTTTAAAAATAGGTTAGTCCATCTATCGGACGCCTTAGTGATAATGAAAGGGAAATGTGATTTGTTTTTATTAGAATTATTTCCTGTCTGTTTTCACACATGAAAACACAAATGATATCCCATTAATTAATAATTCCAGAGGGACTGTAGAAAACTAATTGCGTGATATCATAGTCAGTAGTAACATAATCATCAGACAAGTACATAGACTAAAGCAAAATACATTAAATCTTCGTTTTTAAGAGTTCTTAAAAATGCAAAATGGATCTTGGTGATCCGCTAACTTGTCTGTTTAGTGTATCTCTGCAAACGAGTATCGTACCGTAAGTGTGGTTGGTAGTAAATATGATTATTTTCAACTAAACGGGGAGAGTTGATCTTTATTCCATTTCCATCGTTAACTTGATGGACATCTCTATGCTGTTGCTCTTGTGTTAAACCTCCTAGGATTAATGAACAGACTATCTGTGTACCACAGTCAGGTCACGTTACTCGGGATGAAAGACCTGAAATACTCAGACTCAAAGCGTTCCATGTAAATGTTTACCAATAGGCAATGATAGGTGAGCCCAGGGCCATTCCAAAACATTGCCTGTAGCTGCCATCTCGTGAGATAATATAAAACTTACTCAAACTGCATGCAAATATAACATAATAGTTGGGATTATCAAAAATTTAGCCAAGGTAAAGGTGCATAGGTGAAATATAGCTAGTCTTACGACGTCTTATAAAGTATAAGTAAGGAAAGTCTTTGAGTATTCAATAGTGGTTCTTTGATGCCAGTAAAGAACTTTTGATCCAGTTATTTGAAGCTGTCATCCCCTTCCATAATTAAAACCCGACTACCTCCCAAGTCCCAGGCGCTGTAGAAACCCTACGGATTCATACACCATCTAAATTATACACTCCAGGAAGGTGAAGATATGATTAAATATTGAGAATGGAAAATAAGAATAAATTAAAGGGACATTAAAATTTATGAAAATATCAGTCCCTTTTCTCCCCTCAATCCACCTCCCTCAGTTTTTCTTCCTCAGTAAATTTCCCCTCTAGTCTTCCTTTCCTTCCCATTTCTCCTGTTTTCGTCCCTAAGTCATCCCTCTGTCGTCTTCCATTAGTTCCTTTCCTTCAGTACTTTTCTCCTCCCTTCCTCCCTTAATCCCTCCATCAATCCCTCATCAATCTCCCCCGTTTCAATTTCTCCCTCAGTTTTCCTCAGACCGTTTCTTACTTCCTCCATCTCCGATTCTTTTCCCTGTCCCTCTCTCTTAATTCTTTTCCATATTTGTCTCATTCATCTCCCTCAGATACATAGTCCCTGTCCCCAAGTTTACCTTTAGTTCCTCCTCTCTTAGTTCCTCTCTCTGTCATTCTCTCCAAGACATAACCCGTCAAGGAAGGCTCCTTGACGCTGGTGAGGGGCTCTTGATCTAGGGAATTGGATCTGTGCTCCAGTTCCCTGAATTAAGCCTGAATGCCTTCCATCCCCCCATAGACGCTGTATAATCCTACGGGTTTAGTGCTTCCCCCTTGATTATAATAATAATAATAATCCAAGAGATAAAACATTTTTAACACTTCATCACACTATACACTTTTTGTTCTTATATTACTTAAAGACTAGAATGATCCGTAAAAATACAGAGAATAGCGACTAATCTTTTATTATTACTAACCAACAACAACAGCAACAACAACAACAAGAATAACAACAACAATAATGAAAGTTAAGACACATGTGCAACATCTGGATATCTTTATTGTAGACGTTTCGCCATCCAGTGGCTTTATCAATACAAATTCTTGGACATAATTAGAAAACAGAAGAACTATATACAAAAGATGAGGTAATCAGTCCCTACAACCACGGTGTTGTAAACACCACCTCCAAGGCTGAGGGACTGATTACCTCATCTTTTGTATATAGTTCTTCTGTTTTCTAATTATGTCCAAGAATTTGTATTGATAAAGCCACTGGATGGCGAAACGTTTACAATAAAGATACCCAGATGTTGCACAAGTGTCTTAACTTTCATCTTGTCGGTATCGTATACCTGTCTTGCACAACAATAATAATAATAATAATAATAATAACAATAATAATAATAATAATAATAATAATAATAATATCTTTATTTCTATAAGTATATCTACAGAGTATATAGGCCTAGTTGACATCAGTTACATACTCTTGTTATGTAGAGCATTTCGGGTAAATTAGGTCAGTTTTGTCCCAGGATGCGACCCACACCAGTCGACTAACACCCAGGTACCCATTTTACCGATGGGTGAACAAGGACAGCAGGTGTCTTATGGAAACACGTCATAATGTTTTCCAGCCGTACCGCGGGATTGATCCCCCGGACCTCAGTGTGTGAGCTAAGTGTGCTAGCGTAGTAAGGGCAGTTTGTCTCAAATTAGTGATATATATGTAACAGATTTCGAAGGCTCTTGTGCCCTAGTTGTCCGGCATGGGAGCGAGCATCTTTATTGACTGCCTTGTTAATCAGGCTGTTGCTGCTAGTGGCTCTCAGGCCCACATAGCAATCACAACCTGGCTGATCTGACGCCGGTTGAAGGTAGTGGTCCGGTTTCCTCTTGTTCCGGTAATATTTTCTTGAGAAGGTCAAATTAAAATCTAAGATATTTTAGACAAATGATTATTTAGAAATAGGTGCAATAAAAATGTGTGGGAAAAGAATCTTGATCTACCTACCTAGAGTCTACCTGGAGGGTATTCCGGGGGTCAACGCCCCAGCTCCCCAGTCCTTGACCAGGCCTCCCGGTGGATCAGTGCCTGATCAAAAAGGCTGTTACTGCTTGCCCACGTAGTAATATAACACTGCAATAAATTATCTTCCACTGTAGGTGCATATAAATTACTTACATTTGGAAAACGATTAAAAAAATGTTTCGAAACCTCACTTGTACTAAAAATAATGAAAGTCGACATAAAAAATATATACCCCAAAAAAAATCGTATCTCTCTCTCTCTCTCCAGGGCTGACAGGGGCAGAGAATGGCTGGCTGCTCTCAAACATTTTGTTTCAGAATCAGTACCATAAAACAAAATCAAATATGCTTCCTTGCATATAACATGTCGGAATAAAAAAAAATAAAAGTAACAATACCGTGACTGGAACAAATCAACCCACAAGCGAACAAATTGGAACTGAAAACTGGACGACATTTTGCTTCAGTTTTCAATTCCATTTTGTGGGCTTGTGATAAGTCGGAATATTAGAATATAATAAAATGACTGGGGCAAGAGGCTAAATTGCTCTTTGTGGCAGTCCTCTGTTTCATGTTGTGACCACATTGGAAATATTGGACCAATGTGGAAATAAGTCACACTGATCTTATTGGGCTAACCTAAGTTAAATCTGTGTCCTCCTCAGAGCCATTGTAAAAATTTATATTACTTGTAAAATATTTGAAGATTTCCTTAGACAAAAAAGTTTGTCTTTTTTATCCTATTGTTTGTAGTGATGGTATTTTTGTTGTTGTTATTTTTTTGTGGTAGTATTGGTGGTGTTGTTGATTCTGTTGGTGGTTGTGATGGTGGTGGTGTTGACAGTGGTGTTGGTGTTGTGGTTGGTGTTGAATATCATTTTTATTAGATAGTTTAATTTTTTAATACCCTAAAGATTCATTTTTTTTTTTCACTGGAGGTGTCTCACGTCTGTTGTAGTGAATAATCTAAGTTGGCAGATCGATATTAATCATACATTATTTCAACCATTAATAAAATAGGCTACATAAAACAGTGCTTATTTTGTGTTTAAATTAATAAAAATATTAATAGTAGTAATGTTAGAACATAAGAACATAAAAAAGGAACACTGCAACAGGCCTACTGGTCTATGCGAGGCAGGCCAATTCCCCTACAGGCTTAATCACTGACCGTCTGACCTCACTGATCTAGTGAGATCAGACACGTCACTTAGGTTCAACTCACACCCACCCACACCCACTCATGTATTTGTCCAACCTATTTTTAAAACTACACAACGTCTTAGCTTCTATGACGGTACTCGGGAGTTTGTTCCACTCATCCACAACCAAACCAGTGCTTTCCTATATCCTTCCTGAATCTGAATTTTTCCAACTTAAAACCATTGCTGCGAGGCCAGTCTATGTTCGTTATTTTTAGCACGCTATTTTCCCCATTATTAATTCCTGATTTCCATTTATACACCTCGGTCATATCACCCCTAATTCTACGCCTTTCCAGAGAGTATGTAAAGTAAAAGGACACAAGTGCAACTAATGTGACATTTATTGTGGCAACGTTTCGCTCTCCAGGAGCTTTATCAAGCTTTATCAGAGCGAAACGTTGCCACAATAAATGTCACATTAGTTGCACTTGTGTCCTTTTACTTTACATATTGTCGGTAATTCTACCAACTTTATTACACGTTTCCAGAGAGTGCAGATTCAGGGACCTCAGCCTATCCTCATAGGGAAGATTTCTGATACGTGGGATCAACTTTGCCATCCTCCTTTGTACGTTTTCCAGTGCATTTATATCCATTCTGTGGTATAAACCTTGGTAATAAATACCGACAAGTTGGTTTAGAAAGACACGTAAGCAAACACTATGACATATTTATTAGAAAACGTTTCGGTCCTGGGACCTTGATCACTTCTAACATACAGAGGTAGAAAGGCATTATATATATAGGCGGAGAGTGAGGTGTGACGCACGAGACCTGAGGAATGTCATAAGAACATAAGAATGGAGGAACACTGTAGAAGGCCTACTGGCCAATGAGAGGCAGGTCCTTAACAAAACAACCTCTGCCTATGATGAGGACGGGTAGACGATGAAATCATGTGACTCCTGTGTTGTTGGGTTGGTGCTGCTTAAGTATCATATATATGCCAATGTTTTTGAAATTTTTTGTAGTTTCCAGTGTTGCGTTCTATAGTGTCGGTGACGGCGACGTTGTGGTTGTAATAATGGGAGTTGTAATATTAGTGCTAAGTTAAAGTTCGACATACTCAAGGAACAACCAGGGTTCGAACCCGTGGCAAGACAGCACTGAAACTACCAAGTCAACTCTCACTTTCTGCACTAGGAAGGGTAAACATTTCCTCCTTATGAAATGTTTGGATGTGCTGTACAGTATGAAATGGCATTTTATTTTTCACCTAATGTGTTTGACGCCGACAATGTGGTCGAAGGAAATGGAGGGTGGGAAGAGAGCCCTCCGCTTCCCTGTCCTTAACTTACATATTGACATAAGAGAAGCAATGGATAACCTCAGCAAAATCTGTTTAATTTTTGTCCCTCTCATAATTTCTTATTTTCTCTTCTCCTTCTAATTCCTTTCCCCTCTCTCTGTCTCTGTATGTCTGTCTGTCTGTTTCTCTCTCTCTCTCTCTCTCTCTCTCTCTCTCTCTCTCTCTCTTTCTCTCTCTCTCACCCCACCTCCCTTCCTACCTATCTTCGTTTGTCTTTCACCCATTTAATCCAATCTCTTTTAGCTTATTCTGTTCTGTTCCGATGTAACCCTGTTCTTTCTTTCTCCCCCACCATCTCTGGCAACACTTCCCCTTCACTCTCCATACTCTTTCTTCCCATCTAGCGTCGGGTGGATATAATTTGTTAGTGTGTCGCCATGTCGGTAAGTGCCTCCCGATCTAATTAACAACAAACTTCTGCTGGTCCCGGCTTTCTCTCTCTCTCTCTCTCTCTCTCTCTCTCTCTCTCTCTCTCTCTCCTTCCCTCCGTCTACTACCCAGTGGAATACGTCTGCATCTACAGAGTGCACAAGGATTGTGTTGTCCGCCAGTTCTTTCTTACTCTTTCCATTACTTTGCATGGTAAGCTTGTCGTAGATACAAGTCTGGGACTACCTATCAGTCACAATTCTTGAAATTTTGTATTACATTGGCCGTCTTCTAAGCACCTGACAATTCCCCTGTCTGGTGATTTGTTGAAGATTTTTGCTGAGCATTTTACACAAAGCTTTTACTCTTTCTTAGTATCTGTGGAGGTATTGTCTCTGATATTGCCTTTGAGGCATCGAGTTCCATTAGGGGTCTCCTCTCCTACTAGTTATTTCGGTACTTGACTGTTTCACGTAATCTGACCACCTTTCTTCCAACTGTACTGCCCCTTCTCAGATATGAAGATGGTAAGGATTCTTGAATTCTTAACATATATCAGTCCGACTGAGTAGTTCTTCCCCTTTCCTTGGTATTATGATCCCATCCTGTGTCACTGTCCTCCTTAAGTTGCTGTGAAGTAGCTTTGATTGTTCTTTTATTTTGGATAACATATTAGCTGTTCTCTTGCTTCTCTCCTTTAAAATAGCTATACTTCTCGCGTTATTGTTTTTCTGGTATAAGGGTGTGCTCCTTTTTCCAGGGTCTCTTTGTTTCTGAGTTTTGCATTATTATATTGCAGACTGAACCTGGGGTTCTCCCAGTGTTTACCCCTGCGTGTACATATATAATTACATGACGCTTCCTTGCATATCCGGTTGAAGAATTTCGTCGTTGCTTTGTAATTACCATTTTTGCATTCTGCTCTCTTGGAACCTTCGTGTTCTCTCTTTCTCAGTTTCAATGCTATTAAGCAGCAGAATTCCAGAACGCAATTCTTGCTTGTTTCTCGGAAGACTAGTCTATTTTCTTTCGACCTGATTCACCGAAGACGACTACTCGATATCATGTCACCGGCTCATGGGTTTCTCCGAATATTATGGAGGGTCAGATAAGGGAACGTATGGATAAATCCTCTCTCAGGGAGTAGAGACCCCTGTTTCTAATTTTCGAGACCCCTGGATACACTTAAAAAATTAAACTACCGAGATATGCAAACATCGAAGTTATAGTCAGTAATTTTCTTGTCTTTTCTGAGCAAATTCACAAATGGCTGAAGAAGAATCTAGCTTTCGTGTATGGTTATAATGTCTGAATTTTGGTCACTTTGAGCTTGAGGCAAGTGGCAAATGGCCCTCCTACCCCTCAGCTCTCTAACTGAGCCTGTATGTTGGAGATATGGTTAAGGTGCTAGCTCAGTTAACAGGAGAGAGAGGCGAGAGTTAACTAAAGGTGTTTGATGGGACACATCAGGAAAAAATGTATGGGTGAGAGTAAGGGAACAGAATGGGGGAAGATTTTTTTATGTTAGGCAAAAATAACAGAGATGCAACTAATGTGGCATTTTATTGTGGCAACGTTTCGCTCTCCAGGAGGTTTGTCAGACCGTTACGACAAAACTCCTGGAGAGCGAAACGTTGCCACAATAAAATGTCATATCAGTTGCATCTGTGTCCTTCAACCTAACATTTTGTGGGTAATTCTACCATTACTACTAAGATTTTTTTATATTGGAGAGAGCAGCAAGTGCTTCCACAGTGACAGTGATGGACGAGCGGAATTACAGGATAGGATTTAGCGTGTTAAAAAAATTATGCTCTTTTCTGTTAGGCTCTTTTGTTACGAATCAATAAAATTTATCATATTCTGTTTTCGAGAAAATCATTTTTCAGTTGCCCTGGTGTGTGATGCAACTAAAATGATTGTTCTTGGAATTCGTCATATGGATCTCCCATTGTGGTCACTCATTCATCACTTTAATTTTTCAGCTCTTGTTTAGATAGCACATACTCCACTTCCTTGCTATTGTGATGGTTCCTCTCTTTTTTTTTTCGTCGAGCACAACGTACCGTGGTTCTGTGATCAACGTTATAATAATGGCCTGGGCCCTATCCACTCTCGTTTTTAATTAAGTCGGAGCCTGCTTTGTGTTGACAGTACCTTCAGTGTTAATTCATGAATTGCTTACGTACTGTTTACATCATAACGTGTTTCTCTACATTCCCTGCTTGTTTTGTTTTTGTATGTCGCCTTCCTCTGTGTGAGTGTGTGTGTATGTGTGTGTGTGTGTACTCACCTATATACGGTTGTACGGGGGATTCGACCTTCAGCTCCTGACCCTGCCTCTTCGCTGGCCGCTGACTTTCTCCAGACTTCGAGAGCATTATCGTACCTCTTCCGAAAGTTATAAATGGATTCTGCCTCTCCCACTTTGCCGTCCAGGTCGTTTCGTTTCCTGACTACTCATGAATGAAAAAGTACTTCCTAACATCCCTACGGCACATCTGTGTTTTCATCTTCCAGTTGTCCTCGTATTCATGTTTCTCGTCTCTCGAGCTATGTGTCCTTGTCGTCCCTATGAATTCCTCACAGAATCTGGTACGTTATTATATCGCTCCTAGTTCTTTCCTCTTTTGTCATCAAATTTAGTTCCCTTAAGCTTTCTTCATAGGACATATCACTTAGCTCCGGGACTAGTCTCACTGCAAACCTTTGCACTTTCTCAAATTAGCTAATTTCACAAATGATAGCGATTTTATGTGGTTCCCTGAAGATATGTTTGGTGCGATTGTTACTCAAAGATTTTCTCTTTGTGTGGCAGTTGTGGTTTCTCGCCTTTCAGCTGTTCTCTGTCTCTGTTCTCTCTCCCTTCCCAATTTGCATGATCTATCACTTAATGGGTTGAACTCATGTAGTCACTTGTTTGACCACCCACGAAATTTGTAAATTTTTCCTGTAATTTCTCTCTCTCCGCTTCCATTCTTATTCTTCTTATTAGTCCTACATCAGCAATAATCCTTGAGTGACCCAAATCTTTTCTTCTGTTTGTCTGGTATTTCTTGATCTAGTGCAGCGCTTTACCATGTAGAATACAGTGACAAGTTTTCCTGTAAATCAATAATTTGCAGTATACCCATGTTTGTCTGTTTTGTTTGATCTGTTATTCCGTCCAAGAACCTTAGTAGATTTGTGAGGAGGAACGTAACTTTCCTAAATCTATGCTGTTAATCTGCTATGACATTCTTCCTTTCTGTGTGTTCAACCAGCTTATAAACATAAATTAATCACGAAATGTCTGAGTTGTGGGCACTTCTGACTTCATGTTAAACAATTCAGATCATCGAAAAACCTCACCTAGCCTTCCTTAGATCGCCTCCTCGAGAAATATAACTGTGTCTGCACTTAAATACATAGGACGATATAAACATTAGTGATGAATAAGACAAGTTTGCAACACTTGAGTATCTTTTGTCGTGGAGACGTATCCCTAACCGGTATTTTTTTTTTAATCCAGTACACAGAGTGCTACCGGAGACGGTGGAACACAAGTAATAATTTGAGGTAATCAGTCCCTCAAGCTATAAAGGTGTTCAGTATAGCAGTCTTGACGAACAAATACATAATACATGTCATTGATAATGGCTTGTAATTCATTGCCACTTGTATGTCCCCCTCTTCGTGTATTAGGACTATATTTCAAAAATGTCAGGTGTCCCCACTTGTCCTGTATGCATTATGCGTGTGTGCGTGCATGCGACAAATCGATATAGAAAGAATTTGAGATGAATTTAGCCATTCGTAGAATCTTGTGTGTTCAGTTTCTATTGAAAAAAAAATTACCCGCCCGAACAGGGACTCGAACCCTGGACCCTTAGGTTAAAAGCCTAATGCTCTACCTACTGAGCTATCCGGGCTTGGTATTTGGGCGGGTTTAGAGACTATTGAACGTAGGAGTCACTATTGTCGAATGTATAAACTTGATGAATACACTAATCGTTTCTAACACAGGGTGTAAAGTCTATTTTTTGTATATACACCGAGAATTTTATCTGTTTCTCCATCAACACAGTAATAATAATGAAGGGTAATGTCAGTAGTTCTGGTGGATAGAAGTAAACCTGTCGAATTTTTTGGGCGATCTTTTTACATCATATTTTTGGTAATATGATTTTTGCGGATCTTTTGTTCATGAATAAATGTGAAAAATGAATAATAAGGGACAAACTTAATTAGCTTTAGGATCTATAATTTTAACAATTACTGTTCTTTCAGACAAAAATGAAAGAAAGAGAGAGAAATCAAACTGATCAAATGAAAATGCTGGCCCACAGATGGCTCCAACTTCATTCTGTTCCCTACTTGTATGTTTCCTAACAATAAAAATGCTTTCAAATGAGCTGATGTAGGTAACAGCTCTTAGCTTGCCAATAAAGTTAGGAATCCTTAACCTGTAAATAGCTTGTCAATAAAGCTAGGGATCCTTAACCTAACCTTGTCAAACCCTGTGTAAATAAAAAAAAAAAAGCGAGATTGAGGGAGGGAGAGAACACTTGATATATTATTAGACAATGACGTAAACCAAGTATTAATTTCGAAGACACTTTATAATAAATGGAAACGTTTAATTTTGCGACGTTTCACCCCAATGGGGCTTCACCCGTAGTGGGGGTTTATCACCCGTAGTGGGGGTTTATCCCTTACTGTGGGAGTTGATCAAGGACTTGATAAGGCCTCACTGTAGTAAAATAAAGCCTTTTCATCGGCCGTATGAGTTGAATAACTGCAGCCTTTCATATCTTGCTAAAAAAATATATATCAAAATCCCGGTGCAACTTGTAATGGCAACAGTGATAAGTGTTTTGTTTATTCCACTGTATAAAGTTTATGCAAAGCTGAACGCAAAAATATTTTACTCTCTCTATTCCATATTATTAAAATATTAGAATATTTGATGTAACTGTTCCAAAATTTTGAGATCTGCATAAATGTGGCTGCCACCACAGTCTTCCAATTTGGGCCCCGCTCATGGGCCCGTCTCCTAGTGTGGGCGAGTGTCCTCGTGTTGGCCAGATCTACCAGTGATGGTCAAGTCTTCCCTTGATGGCTAGGTCTTCCCGTGTTGGCCAGGTCTCCCCATGTTGGGCCAGTCTCCCCGTGTTGGGCAGTCTTCCCTTGTTGGGCCAGTCTCCCCATGTTGGGCCAGTCTCCCCGTGTTGGGCCAGTCTCCCCGTGTTGGGCCAGTCTCCCCGTATTCGGCAGTCTCCCCGTGTTGGGCCAGTCTCCCCGTGTTGGGCAGTCTCCCCCGTGTTGGGTCAGTCTCCCCGTGTTGGGCCAGTCTCCCCGTGTTGGGCAGTCTCCCCGTATTGGGCAGTCTCCCCATGTTGGGAAAGTCTCCCCGTGTTGGGCCAGTCTCCTCATGTTGGGCCAGTCTCCCCGTGTTGGGCCAGTCTCCTCATGTTGGGCCAGTCTCCCCATGTTGGGCCAGTCTCCCCATGTTGGGCCAGTCTCCCTGTGTTGGGCCAGTCTCCCTGTGTTGGGCCAGTCACCTCATGTTGGGCCAGTCTCCCCGTGTTGGGCCAGTCTCCCCATGTTGGGCCTGTCTTCCCATGTTGGGCCAGTCTCCCCATGTTGGGCCAGTCTTCCTGTGTTGGGCCAGTCACCTCATGTTGGGCCAGTCTCCCCATGTTGGGCCAGTCTCCCCATGTTGGGCCAGTCTCCCCATGTTGGGCCAGTCTCCCCATGTTGGGCCAGTCTCCCCATGTTGGGCCAGTCTCCCCATGTTGGGCCAGTCTCCCCGTGTTGGGCCAGTCTCCCCATGTTGGGCCAGTCACCTCATGTTGGGCAGTCTTACCGTGTTGGGCCAGTCTCCCCATGTTGGGCAAGTCTCCCCATGTTGGGCCAGTCTCCCCATGTTGGGCCAGTCTCCTCATGTTGACCCAGAAGTGACCAAGTTATGCATCACTACAGTCAAATTTTCGGCCAGAGTCCTTCAGGACCGAGTTTCCGGTCCACCCCGTAAAAATATTCAAGGTCACCAACGAAAAGGGAGAGAGAAACCTCATGTAGCACATCCATACTCTTGGACGAATTTTCTCATCCACTTACGCATTACAAATCCAAGTGGATGTGCCACTATATAACCCCACTCTATATATCCTTATCTCTATTCCACTGTATTCAATTATCCTGTCACCTGTCTTTCTAACCAGTCTTTACCAGGCATCTGGTCATCTATCATCGCATAGGCATCAGCGATGATATATACACTTAAGTGCTGTGTTTTGTATTGTGTTCGTGCTGGTAGTTAGGGATTTTGTTATTAAATTTTATCTTGTGTCTCCTTACCTGTTATGTATTTTTTTTTATTGACAATGGCGCTGAGTGATCCTCCCGGACAAGTCTCCCATATCAGCTCATTTATAAGCAATTTTAGTGTTATGAAACATATAAGTAGGGAACAGGATGAAGTTGGAGCATCTCTCTCTCTCTCTCTCTCTCTCTCTCTCTCTCTCTCTCTCCCTCGCCCGCTCTCTCTCTCCCTCTCTCTCTCTCTCTCTCTCTCTCTCTCTCTCTCTCTCTCTCTCTCTCTCTCTCTCTCTCTCTCTCTCTATATATATATATATATATATATATATATATATATATATAGGTAGTAGGTTGGTAGACAGCAACCACCCAGGGAAGTACTACCGTCCTGCCAGATGACTGTGAAACAAAAACCTGTAACTGTTTTGCATGATGGTAGGATTGCTGGTTTCTTTTTCTGTCTCATAAACACGCTAAGATAACAGGGATATCTTGCTACTCCTACTTACACTTTGGTCACACTTCACAGACACGCACATGCATATATATATATACATACATCTAGGTTTTTCTCCTTTTTCTAAATAGCTCTTGTTCTTTTTTATTTCTTCTATTGTCCATGGGGAAGTGGAAAAGAATCTTTCCTCCGTAAGCCATGCGTGTCGTATGAGGCGACTAAAATGCCGGGAGCAATGGGCTAGTAACCCCTTCTCCTGTATACAATTACTAAAAAAGAGAAGAAGAAAAACTTTATAAAACTGGGTTGCTTAAATGTGCGTGGATGTAGTGCGGATGACAAGAAACAGATGATTGCTGATGTTATGAATGAAAAGAAGTTGGATGTCCTGGCCCTAAGCGAAACAAAGCTGAAGGGGGTAGGAGAGTTTCAGTGGGGGGAAATAAATGGGATTAAATCTGGAGTATCTGAGAGAGTTAGAGCAAAGGAAGGGGTAGCAGTAATGTTAAATGATCAGTTATGGAAGGAGAAAAGAGAATATGAATGTGTAAATTCAAGAATTATGTGGATTAAAGTAAAGGTTGGATGCGAGAAGTGGGTCATAATAAGCGTGTATGCACCTGGAGAAGAGAGGAATGCAGAGGAGAGAGAGAGATTTTGGGAGATGTTAAGTGAATGTATAGGAGCCTTTGAACCAAGTGAGAGAGTAATTGTGGTAGGGGACTTGAATGCTAAAGTAGGAGAAACTTTTAGAGAGGGTGTGGTAGGTAAGTTTGGGGTGCCAGGTGTAAATGATAATGGGAGCCCTTTGATTGAACTTTGTATAGAAAGGGGTTTAGTTATAGGTAATACATATTTTAAGAAAAAGAGGATAAATAAGTATACACGATATGATGTAGGGCGAAATGACAGTAGTTTGTTGGATTATGTATTGGTAGATAAAAGACTGTTGAGTAGACTTCAGGATGTACATGTTTATAGAGGGGCCACAGATATATCAGATCACTTTCTAGTTGTAGCTACACTGAGAGTAAAAGGTAGATGGGATACAAGGAGAATAGAAGCATCAGGGAAGAGAGAGGTGAAGGTTTATAAACTAAAAGAGGAGGCAGTTAGGGTAAGATATAAACAGCTATTGGAGGATAGATGGGCTAATGAGAGCATAGGCAATGGGGTCGAAGAGGTATGGGGTAGGTTTAAAAATGTAGTGTTAGAGTGTTCAGCAGAAGTTTGTGGTTACAGGAAAGTGGGTGCAGGAGGGAAGAGGAGCGATTGGTGGAATGATGATGTAAAGAGAGTAGTAAGGGAGAAAAAGTTAGCATATGAGAAGTTTTTACAAAGTAGAAGTGATGCAAGGAGGGAAGAGTATATGGAGAAAAAGAGAGAAGTTAAGAGAGTGGTGAAGCAATGTAAAAAGAGAGCAAATGAGAGAGTGGGTGAGATGTTATCAACAAATTTTGTTGAAAATAAGAAAAAGTTTTGGAGTGAGATTAACAAGTTAAGAAAGCCTAGAGAACAAATGGATTTGTCAGTTAAAAATAGGAGAGGAGAGTTATTAAATGGAGAGTTAGAGGTATTGGGAAGATGGAAGGAATATTTTGAGGAATTGTTAAATGTTGATGAAGATAGGGAAGCTGTGATTTCGTGTATAGGGCAAGGAGGAATAACATCTTGTAGGAGTGAGGAAGAGCCAGTTGTGAGTGTGGGGGAAGTTCGTGAGGCAGTAGGTAAAATGAAAGGGGGTAAGGCAGCCGGGATTGATGGGATAAAGATAGAAATGTTAAAAGCAGGTGGGGATATAGTTTTGGAGGGGTTGGTGCAATTATTTAATAAATGTATGGAAGAGGGTAAGGTACCTAGGGATTGGCAGAGAGCATGCATAGTTCCTTTGTATAAAGGCAAAGGGGATAAAAGAGAGTGCAAAAATTATAGGGGGATAAGTCTGTTGAGTATACCTGGTAAAGTGTATGGTAGAGTTATAATTGAAAGAATTAAGAGTAAGACGGAGAATAGGATAGCAGATGAACAAGGAGGCTTTAGGAAAGGTAGGGGGTGTGTGGACCAGGTGTTTACAGTGAAACATATAAGTGAACAGTATTTAGATAAGGCTAAAGAGGTCTTTGTGGCATTTATGGATTTGGAAAAGGCGTATGACAGGGTGGATAGGGGGGCAATGTGGCAGATGTTGCAAGTGTATGGTGTAGGAGGTAGGTTACTGAAAGCAGTGAAGAGTTTTTACGAGGATAGTGAGGCTCAAGTTAGAGTATGTAGGAAAGAGGGAAATTTTTTCCCAGTAAAAGTAGGCCTTAGACAAGGATGTGTGATGTCACCGTGGTTGTTTAATATATTTATAGATGGGGTTGTAAGAGAAGTAAATGCGAGGGTCTTGGCAAGAGGCGTGGAGTTAAAAGATAAAGAATCACACACAAAGTGGGAGTTGTCACAGCTGCTCTTTGCTGATGACACTGTGCTCTTGGGAGATTCTGAAGAGAAGTTGCAGAGATTGGTGGATGAATTTGGTAGGGTGTGCAAAAGAAGAAAATTAAAGGTGAATACAGGAAAGAGTAAGGTTATGAGGATAACAAAAAGATTAGGTGATGAAAGATTGAATATCAGATTGGAGGGAGAGAGTATGGAGGAGGTGAACGTATTCAGATATTTGGGAGTGGACGTGTCAGCGGATGGGTCTATGAAAGATGAGGTGAATCATAGAATTGATGAGGGAAAAAGAGTGAGTGGTGCACTTAGGAGTCTGTGGAGACAAAGAACTTTGTCCTTGGAGGCAAAGAGGGGAATGTATGAGAGTATAGTTTTACCAACGCTCTTATATGGGTGTGAAGCGTGGGTGATGAATGTTGCAGCGAGGAGAAGGCTGGAGGCAGTGGAGATGTCATGTCTGAGGGCAATGTGTGGTGTGAATATAATGCAGAGAATTCGTAGTTTGGAAGTTAGGAGGAGGTGCGGGATTACCAAAACTGTTGTCCAGAGGGCTGAGGAAGGGTTGTTGAGGTGGTTCGGACATGTAGAGAGAATGGAGCAAAACAGAATGACTTCAAGAGTGTATCAGTCTGTAGTGGAAGGAAGGCGGGGTAGGGGTCGGCCTAGGAAGGGTTGGAGGGAGGGGGTAAAGGAGGTTTTGTGTGCGAGGGGCTTGGACTTCCAGCAGGCATGCGTGAGCGTGTTTGATAGGAGTGAATGGAGACAAATGGTTTTTAATACTTGACGTGCTGTTGGAGTGTGAGCAAAGTAACATTTATGAAGGGATTCAGGGAAACCGGCAGGCCGGACTTGAGTCCTGGAGATGGGAAGTACAGTGCCTGCACTCTGAAGGAGGGGTGTTAATGTTGCAGTTTAAAAACTGTAGTGTAAAGCACCCTTCTGGCAAGACAGTGATGGAGTGAGTGATGGTGGAAGTTTTTCTTTTTCGGGCCACCCTGCCTTGGTGGGAATCGGCCGGTGTGATTATATAAAAAAAAAATATATAATATATATATATATATATATATATATATATATATATATATATATATATATATATATATATATTTATACATATATATATACATATATATATATATATATATATATATATATATATATACATTATATATATATACATATATATATTATATATATACACACACACATATATATATATATATACACACTATATATATATATATATATATATATATATATAGTGTATATATATTATGTATATATATATATACCTTTATACAGGGTTTGACAAGATTCTCTCTCTCTCTCTCTCCTTCCCTCCCTCACACACACACACACACACACACACACACACACACACACACACACACACACACACACACACACACACACACACACATACACACACACATACACACACACACACACACACACACACACACACACACACACACACACACACACACACACACACACACACACACACACACACAAACACACACACACACACACACACATGCACACACACACACACACACACACACACACACACACACACACACACACACACACACACACACACACACACACACACACACAGTATGCAAAATCATGGAGAAGATTATCAGGAGAAGAGTGGTGGAACACCTAGAAAGGAATGATCTCATCAACAGCAGCCAACATGGTTTCAGGGACGGGAAATCCTGTGTCACAAACCTACTGGAGTTCTATGACATGGTGACAGCAGTAAGACAAGAGAGAGAGGGGTGGGTGGATTGCATTTTCTTGGACTGCAAGAAGGCGTTTGACACAGTTCCACACAAGAGATTGGTGCAAAAACTGGAGGACCAAGCAGGGATAACAGGGAAGGCACTACAATGGATCAGGGAATACTTGTCAGGAAGACAGCAGCGAGTCATGGTACGTGGCGAGGTGTCAGAGTGGGCACCTGTGACCAGCGGGGTCCCGCAGGGGTCAGTCCTAGGACCAGTGCTGTTTCTGGTATTTGTGAACGACATGACGGAAGGAATAGACTCTGAGGTGTCCCTGTTTGCAGATGACGTGAAGTTGATGAGAAGAATTCACTCGATCGAAGACCAGGCAGAACTACAAAGGGATCTGGACAGGCTGCAGACCTGGTCCAGCAATTGGCTCCTGGAGTTCAATCCCACCAAGTGCAAAGTCATGAAGATTGGGGAAGGGCAAAGAAGGCCGCAGACGGAGTACAGTCTAGGGGGTCAGAGACTACAAACCTCACTCAAGGAAAAAGATCTTGGGGTGAGTATAACACCAGGCACATCTCCTGAAGCGCACATCAACCAAATAACTGCTGCAGCATATGGGCGCCTAGCAAACCTCAGAACAGCATTCCGACATCTTAATAAGGAATCATTCAGGACCCTGTACACCGTATACGTTAGGCCCATATTAGAGTATGCGGCACCAGTTTGGAACCCACACCTAGCCAAGCACGTGAAGAAACTAGAGAAAGTGCAAAGGTTTGCAACAAGACTAGTCCCAGAGCTAAGAGGTATGTCCTACGAGGAGAGGTTAAGGGAAATCAACCAGACGACACTGGAGGACAGGAGAGATAGGGGGGACATGATAACGACATACAAAATACTGAGAGGAATTGACAAGGTGGACAAAGACAGGATGTTCCAGAGATTGGACACAGTAACAAGGGGACACAGTTGGAAGCTGAAGACACAGATGAATCACAGGGATGTTAGGAAGTATTTCTTCAGCCACAGAGTAGTCAGGAAGTGAAATAGTTTGGGAAGCGATGTAGTGGAGGCAGGATCCATACATAGCTTTAAGCAGAGGTATGATAAAGCTCACGGTTCAGGGAGAGTGACCTAGTAGCGATCAGTGAAGAGGCGGGGCCGGGAGCTCGGACTCGACCCCCGCAACCTCAACTAGGTGAGTACAGTTAGGTGAGTACACACACACGCACACATACACACACACACACACACACACACACACACACACACACACACACACACACACACACACACACACACACTCACACACACACGCACACACACACGAGGACGCGCGCAGAATTAATCCTAATTTTTCTTGTGCGACTATCCGTAATAATTTAAACGTACAAACAGAATTTTTATTATTTGAAGTTAAAAAATACACATTTAATCACAAATAAGTAAAATTAAAATTAAACGGTTGGGACATACGTGACTTTGCATCAGGAAACGTTCAAACTTGCACGACAAAAAAGACACATTAAAGGAAACGTTTAGCCACGACTAAGCTCGACGCTGTGTGAACATTCAGTGGAACCTTGACCCCCTAAGCTCGACGCTGTGTGAGCATTCAGTGGAACCTTGACCCCCTAACAAGAAGGGTTCAGAAATGGAGATTACAAAGCTTGGAGATAAAGGGCGCTAGGCCAACAAAATGACGAAAAAAAATTACACATGTGCAACAACTGCGTGTTTTTATTATACAGACGTTTCGCCCAGCAGTGACTTTGTCAATACACTGGAGATAAACATCAAAATGGTATACAATACCGACAGGACTATGGAACTGAACTTCTCCAGGCCGAGGGACTGACAACCTCAAATTCTACGACTACAAGGGTGATGGACTGATTACATCGTCTTCACATCTCTACTGTTCCTGCCTACTTTCTGTATTCGACTGAAGAAGCCTACTGTGTAGGCGAAACGTTTCGGAATAAAGTTGTCTAACTGTTGCATATGTGTCTTACCTAACAACCTGTCGGTATTGTATACCATTTTGATGTTCATCTTGTCAGACACTGCAACACATGGCATCTTGGTACAGAAAACACCTTGGACAAGCTTTTCAAGTGAGAAGTGTTGGATCTGAGAGGGACATGACCTATCAGAGGCTACATTCTCACTACTACTACTACTACTACTACTACTACTACTACTACTACTACTACTACTACTACTACTACTACTACTACTACTACTACTACTACTACTACTACTCTGCACCTCTCCTTCCGACAGTATTTAAGTCTCCGCACTGTCGCTTGATCTTCAGATAGTTCCTGACTATGGAACTGAACTTCTCCAGGCCGAGGGACTGACAACCTCAAATTCTACGACTACAAGGGTGATGGACTGATTACATCGTCTTCACATCTCTACTGTTCCTGCCTACTTTCTGTATTCGACTGAAGAAGCCTACTGTGTAGGCGAAACGTTTCGGACACTGGAGATAAATGGTATAAAATATCGACGCGATGGAAAAGTAGACGCAAACGCAGAATAATGCGATCCTTAACTGACAACGTTTCCCCACATTATACCGCATTTATTAGTGCAATACAGAGACTGAGTGGCGAAACGCCTACATAATAAAGATACACAGTTGTTGCACGTGTGTCTAATTCTCCAACTTATATATATTTATACCACTGATGTGGCAAAAGAGGCACAGTTGTAGACAAAATTTATACAAGCGTTGGCGGTGAGTGACCGAGTCAGTAACGTCACGTTTGTGAACTGTGAGACAGAAACACTGTAGAAATAGGTAAGAGAGAGCTCTCGTAACCTGCAGGTCAGGTTCACCAACAAACAAAATCTATTTCTTCGTGCAGTTTACAAGAAATAAAATATTGTTAAGAGCATAAGAAAGTCACTGACATGCTGTGCATTTCAGGCAGAAAGACGACCAGCGTCCATGCAGGACTCACATCAATAATGCCTGCTTAATAACTGGAAAATCAAACGTCACACCTTTTGTCTTGGAAGGACGCCCAACTGGTCATAAAGGAAATGGACAAAACATGACGCAAATCCCTGCAAGGTGTGCAAATCAGTTCACCAAATAGTCCAACAAAATCAGGGAGTCATTTCAGCCAAACTTGAAGCCCAAATCATCTTACAAAAACAGGAATGACCGGTAGACCTCCTGTAATGCTGCCATCTCGCAATTCACCAACACAATGACCTCACTGTCCCCGGTCACTCACCTGACTACGCTAATACTAATTTACTTGTTGGTCACACCTGTGTATTGACCGGGGAACCCGTTCCCCAGGGGAAATGACGAAGTTTTTTCGTGCCATTCTGATGAAAGTTAAGAGGCGGGGCCGAGTACTACCGTTCACTACCCACAAATTCATCTAGATAATTACTGAATTAATCACACACGAGAACACGTATACAAGCAGGCAGTGACTCTCATCCCCTTTCGCTAGTACAGCATTGTCAACGCATTAATGGTCTGCCATAACTCACGTAACTGAGGCAATAGAGAGGTTCGGAAGCCAGTAGAGAGGACGAGGGAAAGGAGGGTAAGGAGGTGAAGGGGTTGTAGGGAGGCTGCCGGACGGTGAGAGGTTGGAGGTTAGAGAGGGCGTTGGTGGATGGGAACGGGTGGGTGGAAGGGGGATGAATGAGGAAGGGGATGGGGGAGGTGAATGCATAACAGCGCCTTGAGGTACATTGATGAACGTCGGACAAAAACCTCCCAGGTGAGTGTGTGCTGGGAGGGAGGGAGGGAGGTACCAGCAGAGGCAGCTGCTGCACCCACGGCCAACACCTGTCTTCCTTCTCTGCCCTCCCCCCAACCCAACAACCCCCATCCCTTATCCCTTTCCTCCTCTTCCCTCCTGCCTGGCGTCTTGCTCCTCCTTTGTCGTTTACACCTGTCCCTCACTTCCTTCCTCCTGCTCCAATTCTGCCTTTCCTTATTTTTTCTGAGGAGGAAAATAGTTGTTATTTACTGGCTCGTTGTCTGAGTGTGTGTCCTCGTGTTATATATTGTCTTAATTGTTCCTTTGTTTACATATCTAATTTGCTGCACGCAATCCTGGTTCTTTATATTGTATTTTTTGAGGGGCTTTCTCTTATTGTTTAAAATAACACTCTAAGAATAATTAATTCTTTTTTATTTCTAAATGTGATACTTGTCTCTCCTTCGTTACTCTTTCTCTCCTTTTCTCCTCCTCCTCTATTATCCTGCATTCTCCCTTCGTTTCCCCTGTTCTCCTCTTTCTCCCCGTATTTTCTCTATTTTCGTATCTTCCCCTTTCTCTATCTCTTCTCCGTTCTCTTGCCTTATCCATCTCTCCCTGCTTCTCGTACGTTTCCCTGCCTTTCCCTCTCTTCTCCGTTCCCATGCATTCTCCCTCTACTCCATACCCCACCGTTATCTTAACGACAAGTCTCCCTACTCATAGCCCGTACCCCTGTCCTCTCTTCCTCTCCCTTGGCCCCTTAACCCTTTTGAACCACTCATATCTCTTTCACATGTTTTTTTTTTTTTTACAATCGATCAATTCATCTTCATCCTCCTCTTCTTCCTTCTCTCCCCGTCTCCTATCAGAAACATTCGCGCGGAAAACATAAAAACGTAGTACCTGCGAATTTGGCCTCTACCGTAAAGCACTGGAACTTTTTTTTTTACTGGACTATATCATTACTCCTCGAGAGAGAAACTCCTGCCCTCCTTCACAACATTGTCACCAGTATTTGCGAAGAATACAAATTCTCCACTTCAGCAAGGGACACATCGCCTTTTCCTCATTCGAGGTTTGTTCCCTGCTTGCAAATGTATACTTTTCTTTCCTCACCTTACAGTAATCCAGTCTTAGTATGTAAATTCTGTCCTCTCGTTTTCAGATTATTACTTTCTACCCCCCATCCATGAACGCCGAGGCACCTCCTCCTTTCCCTCTTACTCCAATAGTACTCATCTTTTCTCAAGACCACTGATCCATCTTCTCCCTTCCTTTACCCTTCCAAAACACTGATCCACTTATAACTCCATTCAGCAAGAATGCTTATATTCTGACCTCCCATTACTCCAAGAATAATAAACCTTCTCTCTTCCCTCATATCCACTAAAACTGATGCTTTTTCTTTTTCATTTTCTCTAATAACACTGGTTCTCTTCAGTCTCCTTCCCCTCCTCCATCCAAGAACTCTGATCCTCTCCCTCCTTCTCCTCCTAATCTTCCTCTCCCCTTCAAAGTACATTGATCCTGCTCCCTCCCTTCCCCCTCAAAGAACACTCATCCTCTTTCCTCTCCCTCCCCTTTAAAGAACACTGATCCTCCTCCTCCTCCTCCTCCTCTTCCACCACCACCACCACCACCACCCTTCCTCCAAAAAACCCTAATCCTCCTTATCCTTACCTTCAAAGAACACTGATCATCCTCCCTTTCACTTCCTCTCCCTCTATTCTTTTCAATCCTCGGAGACAGATTGTGGAACCAGGAACATAAATCTTTTTTTCCTCCCGTTATCAAATGATATATCCCTCCTGTCTCAGTCATTTGCAGACCAGGGTTTTTCCCCCTCACTACTAGGGAAGAGATTAGCCTGGTTTCCCTCACCACCAGCGAAGAGATTATGCTGGTTTCCCCTCAATACCAGAGAGCATATTACCATAGTTTCCATCATAACCAGGACACACTATCATAGTTCCCCCTCACCACAAAGGGCACATATTACCATAGTTTTCGTCACTAGGGTGACACACATTATTCTAGTTTAGTCAATAAAGTCATTTTTTTACAATGTCATAGACTTCGTACTTTATATTATCCATTACTTTCCCAGATTACGCATTCTCCAGAAGAAATAATATCTCCATTTTTCAACCAGTGGTCGTAGATCTCTCAAACCTTCCCATCCTAGACCTAGAAACAAGACCCCAAAAGGATTTAAAAGATGTCCAACTGGATTTGTTTAAAATTGTCCATAACCTCCAGATATACTTAAGAACATAAGAAAGGATAAACATGGTGAAGGCCTCCTCTTTCCATATCCCTCTTTCCAATCCTCATTGATGTCCATTTTTGCTGAATAATAATAAAAAATATTCTTATTTTCCTACGTCCAGTTTTTGAAGCACTCTCCGACAATTTCTTAATGCTTCCAGTTTTTCACATCCTGTTTTAATTAAGTTAATTTTAGTGATAAAAACAATTACTTACATTTAACCACAAATAAGAAACATGCATATTTATCCTTCGTTTTGTAAGAATTGGCTGCTGACGCAAAATTCCATAATTTTTCCAACTTAGGGTACAAATTTCTTCACGTCATCCCATGGAAGACACATGCCTCTCTTACTTCTCCCGCTGTGGACTCAGCCCTTCTTCAACGTACACACCGGCGTTTGATTTCCAATAAATTGTGGGACTGTTGCATGTTTCTTAGAAAGAAACCTTATAACGACGTTTTTGGTCAGTTCTGTAAAGTCGCAGCTTTCCAGGACAGTCCGTAATGTCGTCATGAGGTTTCTCTCCTAAGTGCGGGATTTTAGTAAATTGTTCCAGTTTAGTAAATTGTTCCGGTTTAGTAAATTGTTCCACGGTATTGTGGGTTTTTAGTCATTCTCTGTAGTGCATTGTATGCGTTTTCGCAGCCGCTGTTTCTTCCTCCCCGGTAAGACAACGTTTACTTGAAGGAAGTCTTATCATGATTTAGTGAAGTTCTTAAGCGATACGTTGTTTAAATGAAGGCTTACTTTTCTCTAAGTGTCTTTAATTAGAGCTTCTTCTACTCCTCAAAACAAATTTGACTGCCTTATGGAGCTTTAGGGCCTCTACAGGTTCAGCGCTTTTCACTTGAGAATTATAATCAATAAGTTTCTTTCTATTGCTTTCTAGCTACTTTTCTCCCTTTGTATATAATTTAGTCAACGACAATTTGACATAAATTGCGGATAACTAACTGCAGAGTAATGTAACTTCACCTAAAGTAACTTGGATGTAACGCAACTTCGCCTGAAGGAACTGAAATTTGTTAGGCTATGTGATTTGAAGCCTAGATCGTTCAGAAATAAACGAACTGAAAGACGTTGGTTAATGAACGATGTGTTATCAAGACTGGTTATAGGCTACCCAGACTCTCTTCAACTCTCACCTCTCCTCTCTCTTACAGCCCCAACACACACCCACAGATGCAGCCTCTCCTACTCCCCCAAAAATACAAACCTCTCCAACTCCCTTCCCCAGACTTCCACAACAGATGTAGCCTTCTTCACATTCCATCTCACCCTACAAAAGACACAAAGTTTCCCAATTTCCTCCATACCCCTACCACAGATATAACCCTCTCTAACTCTCCCATCACCACCACCACAGATACGAACTTCTCTCTTATGGTAATTCCCAGCAAAGGGTAACTCGAGCTGTGCTGGAAGGAAGCCTTTGAAGGTCCCGTAGCTGATGAACCCTTGCTGGAATTCTTGACAATATCCTCATTGCCCTACTGAAGTCAACAGTTCAGGTTGATGAATTTCTGTACTTTGTATGAGCCCCATCCTGACAGTGCAACATAGCTAGCTTTTGTTCCCACTGTGTAATTATCATATAGAATAGGGTATCAGCACACTGTTGATGTATCCATTTTCTTAAGTAATTAAGAAAATGATTCCTAGATTTCTTCACATCCGTAACCCCCACCTCAGATACTGACTTTTCAAACTTCCCCTCACACTCCCACTACATACAGACCCCTCCAGCTACTTCTCAACCATATCACAAATACATGTTTCTGTATTCCATCCTCCCACAATCCCCCACCAAAGATACAGAGTCCTAAAATTTCAACACTCCTCATTAACTTTTCCTCACACCCTTATAGATACGGGTCTCCCCAACCTTATCCCACACTCCATTCATTCAACCCTCCCCATCCATTCACCCGCCTCTGATGAACCTTTGATGGAATACTTGACGCTATCCTCATTGCCCTACTGAAGTTTCTCATCCTCAGGCCAACAGATTTCAGCACTACGTATAAGCCCCTTCATGTGTAACGGAAAATAACAGGGAAACATAGCTCTCTTTCCCATTATATAATTATCATATAGAGAAAATGATAGCCGCACACTGCTGATGTATCCAGTTTTTCTAAACCATTAAAAATGTAGACACATTTGGAGACACATTTCAAATTTCCCACGTCTGGTACAAAATTTTCTAGTTTTTCTCTGATCTTCTAAAATGTGATGTAAATCAGAGTAGCCATGTAATGGATTATCTTATTTTGATGATTGCAGTGGAAAATTAAACCTTGGCACTCAAACTTTTCCTTAAGACTAATACCTTCTCAACTTCTGTTTTTTTTTTTAATTGAACCCTCATTTTTTTTTCTATTTTTTTTATTTCTTCAATAGAAACCTGTTTTCTTTTTAACTGAACTCTTTTACGTTTTCAGTAGAAATTATTTAATTTTTGAATGGAACCTCTTTCTTTATCGGTAGAACCTTTTTTTTTTAATATGAACTTTAACTTTTATCGAATAATCCTCTCCAAATTTTAAATTCATCAGCTTTAACTTTTTTGTCTTTATTATTATTATTATTATTAAAGATTAGCCGGTATTCTCCCGGCCCGGGCCTTTTCCAAGTGGTGGCCCGGCCTTGGCTCCCTCTTTAGGGAGTGTCTGAGACCTAAGTCTCCCATGGGAGGAGGCACAAGTACCTCCTCGTCTTTGGGACCAACTGTCCCCTGGCCTAGCCACAAGCTAGGCCTCTCTGGTCTGCCATCCCCACCCCAAGGGGGCTAATGGGAATGACAGTCTTATGAGCTAAAGG
Organism: Cherax quadricarinatus; assembly: GCF_038502225.1. NCBI lineage: Eukaryota > Metazoa > Arthropoda > Malacostraca > Decapoda > Parastacidae > Cherax > Cherax quadricarinatus. The sequence goes on from NC_091307.1 coordinate 2,184,554, forward strand.
CTCGGGCTCAGGCACCTACCCTACCCTAGAAGGGCTGGGCATAGTGTCGATTTTTTTTTTTTTTATTCGCCGGTACTCTCCCGGCTTTTATAACGTCTTAACTTTCCGGAAAAACTATTTTTTCATTGGAACTCCTTCACTATTTCAACACTACATATTTTAAAGAAAAAATTTTCTTTCGAGTCTAGTTACCTTTTTCATAAGTATATTTTCTTTACGTTTTTTCAATAGATCCCATTTTCTTCTTCAATAAAACCTTTTACTTTTTTGTTATTTTTTGTTCTGCTTTTGTTGATTTCATTTTTGTTAGCTTTACTGTTGTTTCTATTGATTTTAATGGTTTTGTTTTGATTATTTTGTTTTTGCTTTTTAGCTTGTGTTTTATTTTTGTTTTTGTTGCTATAGCTTTTCTTTGTGTTTTTTGTTGTTTTTGGTTCTGTTGTTGTTACCACTACTACTGCGACTACTTTTTAACAGAACTCCCATATTTCTTTCCCTTTCAACTTCAGTCACCGCATAAACCTCGCCAGGAATGTTGCTGGTCTGAGACACTGACACAGCAGCTGCCACCACACTGTCACTGCTACACGCATCATTTGTTTTTCTTCAAACCAAACATGAGATCTCGTTCCCTGTAGGTCAGGTCTCATACCGTATCTCGCTACTCGTCAACCTTTACTTCACCTAAACTCACGCTACTCTATTCTCACTCCACCCAAACTCATGTTACTCTGTTGTCACTCCACCCAAACTCACGCCACTCTATTCTCACTCCACCCAAACTCACGTCACTCTATTCTCACTCCACCCAAACTCACGTCACTCTTTTCTCAATCTACCTACCCTCACGCTACTCTCCCTTCACTCCACTCAATCTCATGCTACCTTAACCTCACCACACCGAAGTTCACTCTGTCCCACCCTCAATCCACTCAATCTGACTCCACCTTCTTACCTCAACCTCACGCTACTCTAACCTCGCTCAGCCCAGCACTGGTCCATTCCATTTCACATGACACCCCACCCAACCTCACTCCATCATACCCTCATCCCACCCAAACTCATTCCACCTTTTCCCCTTCAACTTCACTCTATCCACCCTTACTCCGCTCCACCTCATCAAACCTCAATCTTCACCTTACCCTTCATCGCCTCTACCTGCTTTTGACTTATAGATTACCTTTGGGGCCACTTACCCCAGTGGGTCGGTCCTAGATAATGTGATGTGGTTGATCAGTCAGGATGTTGGTGATGGCCTCATGCAGTTCAATAAAGCGCCTCAGAATCTAACTTGTGGAACTTATCAAGTTCCCTTTTGATGACAACTGTGGATCTTGGTAAAGTCTCCTTATGTACGAAGGAAGAATGCTGAAAAGTCTTGGTCCCTTCGTACAGTCTTCCGAACCTCTTGCTATCCTAGGGAATGATTTTAGTGTACAGATTTTGGACTAGTTCCTACTGAATTTTCTAGGTGTAAATTGTGATAAATTTTTACCTCTTATGTTCCCGGGAATACAATTCAAGGAACTTCAAGCTTTTGTACAACAATATTTCAATCTAGAAAATAAGTGATGTTAAAATATCATTATCGTCAGGAAATAACTGTCCTGTTTCCTGACACATCTTAGCTACCCTGACCTATTGGTCTCTCTTGTTTCGAAAGTTCTTGTTATCCAGCTTTTCAGTTGCACCAGATACCAGTTGGGAACACACTTTCCTCGAGGTTCTGAAGGTAACACTAACGTGATCCCTGAACGTAAAATCATTCCTAAGTCTTTTTGCATAAATCTCTCGCTCTTGTCGTAGTATGTCCCGTTTCGATTAATTATAAATTATTTCCATGAGTGAGTAACTAAAATTTGTCATCATTGAACATCAATGGCCCACAGAAAGGCCTAGTGTATATCAAATGGAGATTTGCTGTGACCTCAATGCAAAAAATGATACAGTGCTATGATTTACCTCTAGAGTATAGTCGGATATGAGAATGAGGAAGATAAGAATGCTGTCACAGTAATTACTGCAGTAACTACTGAACCTATACTTTGTCCCACCTACCTGTCAGCATCCTTTTGGCTTTCACATGAAAAAAAAGTGGTATGTGCCCCAGAGCGACCACTCGACCGAGACATATGGTAATAGTGGGACCATAGACTACCTAACCCATAGCAGTAATGTAGGTGGTGGTGGTGCTGGTGGTTGTGATGGGGAGAGTGATGGTGGAAGAATAAGTAATTGTTGAAGTAAGAACTCCAAACTATACTTATTGTTAAATATCCAAACTCTTCCAATAAAGCCCACTTTATTATGCCTCCAGTATGGCTGTATGGAGGGAAGAGGGCCTTCTGCTTTACTCTCTCGACGTTATCTGTCTAGTCAGCATTAAAGACAACTAATCTGTAGTTTTATTACTTTCAGCAGATAATTTTGTTAGTGGCTGTAAGATTTTCTGTTATCTGTATTTCATTTATTATCTCCTGTTATATATATATATTTTCATTCTCCTTCACTCCTCTCTGTTCTTTTTATGTCTAACAGATAACCTGTTTTTACGTTCATTTTCTCAATCTTCATGCAATCTACCTCTTCTGCATCCTCCTCTTTGTCCATCTTCTCTTTTCCCCCACACCATTCTCCTTCGTATCCTCATTTCCCGAAGCCATCCTCCTGCACCAGTTTTCCTCACGCCATCCTCTTCCTTCATTATCCACACCTTCCTTCTCCTCCTCCTCTTCCTCCTCCCAGCTACCTGACCTGGCAGCTTCCGTGTTGTGTGTTAATGTGGCCAATCTTTACACTAGTGACATCTCCCGGCTGGCGAGATCGTCGTCGCTCGGCGTTACTCGATACTCAACGCCGGCAGCAGCACACATGAAAACACACATTCCCAGGGATATGCCGGGGGTTATGACTCGAGGAAGGAGGGAGGAGGGAGAGGAGAGCGAAAATTCATACACACCAGCGATTACACACAAGCAGACGCACATACACACAAGTTTGTGCAGACAGGAGCTGCCTCCTTCCCCTCCCTTCCACACCCATCTCCCTCCCCATACACACAGTAGGTACGATGAGGCCCAAGAGGCCATGACTCAACTAGATGTATTTAGTTGTATTTAGGTCGCTGCGCGATCCAATAAAGGCACCCCTGTACAATGGCTTGTCAAGTTTTAGGAATCATCTGCCATGGGTTCAATCCCCACCCGTTCAGCAATAAAGCATCCCTTCATTCCATAATCCTCAGGCTATTGGAATAGTGTAGTGTGCGGCATAAATTAATAATGCAGCTAGTATTAGCGTCGAAAATTTGAAGGGAGTCAAAACAGACATTCACAAGTCATCGTAAAGAAACTTTTATCCTAAATTCTTCAATAAAAATGGTAAATTAGGACATTACATAGCCCAACTCTATGCTTGAAGCCTCTCAGATGCGACACTCAGAAATTATCCCACGAAAAAAATTGAGACGTACACAGTTCAAAAACAATCCAAACTTTTCTCCAAGTCTGACCACTGTTTAAGAAAGTAGGTACAGTATGTAAGTACAGGAAATAATTCGGCTAGTTTTATGTAAACTTAGTGCTTATAACATACAAACTTTCAACATAAAAGAACATTAAGTTAATTTAACTTAGGATAACCAAATAATGTCTCTTCTGATCAGAAGAGATTTTCTCCAGATATTTCACAAAAAAAAAAAAAAATGATCAGTAAAACTACCACAAGATCACTTACAAAATCTAACATGACGAGACTTGTTTTTGTTTTTTTTGAGGAACAAACTTCAGCACGAAAAATTTAAAGTTGATCAGAAGATGGATTTTTCACTAATTTCAGAGAATATAAAAACAGTTCATGCCTACGCATCCTTAGCCCAGGGAACGATCTATCCATTTCAGTTGATGCATCAACCATCGAATGTTGATGCCGTTCACGATTCTTATATTTTACTCAGAGGAGAGGGCTAAACCCGTATGGGTCATTCAGCGAATGTGGAATGGCAGGCATTCCAATTCGATCTGAGCATAGGGAAAGTAAATCCAGTTCCTTGAATCAACACATTCTCACCAGCATCAAGGCATAACAGAGGCAATAGGGCATCTACATTCTAAATTAAATTTACCAGCACTGAGGATTTTGGAGGGTTATTGAAGCCATTCCAGATTACTGGAAATGAGTTGGACATCTCTGGTCACAGAGCATATGAACACGTCAGTTGTTTCAGAAATTTAGTCGTCGTTACGGTACACAAGTTTTAAAAATTTGAAGCTGATTGGATGATGTGTTCTCGAGTTAAAAGTGAAATAAAAAGATAGCTGGAGGAAGAGAAAAAGAAAAAAAAATCAGGCAACTTCTGAAAAGTATCATTTCGGGGATACCTGAAAATTCCGGTAATTTTAACTTAAGAGGCGAGTTCAGGAGCACCTGTGAGTCTAACTCTGTGAATAAAGACACACACACACACACACACACACACACACACACACACACACACACACACACACACACACACACACACACATACACACACACACACACACACACACACACACACACACACACACACACACACACACACACACACACACACACACACACACTTAGAATCCCCAGTATTCTCACAAATATTCTACCCAATCAAAACTCTGCCACATGATGAGATAAAAACGGAGAATTGCAATAGGTCTACTGGCCTATGCTAGACAGAACCTTCTCATTGAGGCTGAGGGACGGACCGCTTCAAACTACTTCATATCTTCCACCGTCTTCAGGAAACATAAGGCACTGGTTGGCTAAACGTCTCCCAACTAAAAAAAATGATCGTTCCCTCAGTTTTGGTGAATCTGTGGGAGGTGTTGGAGAACTTGATAGACTTCTCATATCCAAACTCTACTCACATACACAGGTACACAGCCCCACCCACTCGTTTCCGACAAGTGACCTCAATCTGTTTTTCCGAGTCGTTTCTGACATCTCTCTGTTATATACATTGTGTGGTTTTTTAAGTGTTTTTATATTAAGACTGCAAAAGAAAAAAAAACACCATTGGCAAAACGCCTCTATTTATCAGGGCTTGGATACGGATTGTATTTCTCATTATGTTGACAGTTAAACGCAGTGTGTTCCAGAGAGTCATCAAAAGCTGACAGTTAAACGCAGTGTGTTCCAGAGAGTCATCAAAAGCTGACTAAGAATTCCACATTTTGCTCGGTCATTGGTTGTGTACATGCCAAACTACCGAAAGTATTTATAACTAAGTCTAAGCCTGACTGCTGCAACATCTGTCAGTCAGTTTACATTGCAAGTTACCTCGTCAATGTGCTTATCTACATTGATATTATCTTAGTGGATTAGAGAAGTACTCAGGCTTCTGTTTGTATTAATATTACTTACAAATTCTTTCTTTCTAATACTTGAGACACAGACTGAATAAATGTTATATTCATTTTCCTTTTGTCAGAGTTTTTTATTTGGCTAATTTATCTGCATTATCAGGTAGAAATAATTTGATGTGAGACGGAATCCATAAGAAATTTACATTAATTAATTTGAATCTGGTTTATTTACCATTATATTAATATTATGCAATACCGACAACCAGACGAGTAATATCGACACCATGCCTAACCCTTCTAGGGTAGGGTAGGTGCCTGAGCCCGAGCTTACAGCTCACAAGACTGTCATTCCCATTAGCCCCCTTGTGGCGGGGATGACAGACCAGAGAGGCCTAGCTTGTGGCTAGGCCTGGGGACAGTTGGTCCCAAAGATGAGGAGGTACTTGTATCTCCTCCCATGGGAGACTTCGGTCTCAGACACTCCCTCAAGAGGGAGCCAAGGCCGGGCCACCACTTGGAAAAGGCCCGGGCCGGGAGAATACCGGCTAATCTTTAATGAGAAGTTTTTACAAAGTAGAAGTGATGCAAGGAGGGAAGAGTATATGGAGAAAAAGAGAGAAGTTAAGAGAGTGGTGAAGCAATGTAAAAAGAGAGCAAATGAGAGAGTGGGTGAGATGTTATCAACAAATTTTGTTGAAAATAAGAAAAAGTTTTGGAGTGAGATTAACAAGTTAAGAAAGCCTAGAGAACAAATGGATTTGTCAGTTAAAAATAGGAGAGGAGAGTTATTAAATGGAGAGTTAGAGGTATTGGGAAGATGGAAGGAATATTTTGAGGAATTGTTAAATGTTGATGAAGATAGGGAAGCTGTGATTTCGTGTATAGGGCAAGGAGGAATAACATCTTGTAGGAGTGAGGAAGAGCCAGTTGTGAGTGTGGGGGAAGTTCGTGAGGCAGTAGGTAAAATGAAAGGGGGTAAGGCAGCCGGGATTGATGGGATAAAGATAGAAATGTTAAAAGCAGGTGGGGATATAGTTTTGGAGTGGTTGGTGCAATTATTTAATAAATGTATGGAAGAGGGTAAGGTACCTAGGGATTGGCAGAGAGCATGCATAGTTCCTTTGTATAAAGGCAAAGGGGATAAAAGAGAGTGCAAAAATTATAGGGGGATAAGTCTGTTGAGTGTACCTGGTAAAGTGTATGGTAGAGTTATAATTGAAAGAATTAAGAGTAAGACGGAGAATAGGATAGCAGATGAACAAGGAGGCTTTAGGAAAGGTAGGGGGTGTGTGGACCAGGTGTTTACAGTGAAACATATAAGTGAACAGTATTTAGATAAGGCTAAAGAGGTCTTTGTGGCATTTATGGATTTGGAAAAGGCGTATGACAGGGTGGATAGGGGGGCAATGTGGCAGATGTTGCAAGTGTATGGTGTAGGAGGTAGGTTACTGAAAGCAGTGAAGAGTTTTTACGAGGATAGTGAGGCTCAAGTTAGAGTATGTAGGAAAGAGGGAAATTTTTTTCCCAGTAAAAGTAGGCCTTAGACAAGGATGTGTGATGTCACCGTGGTTGTTTAATATATTTATAGATGGGGTTGTAAGAGAAGTAAATGCGAGGGTTTTGGCAAGAGGCGTGGAGTTAAAAGATAAAGAATCACACACAAAGTGGGAGTTGTCACAGCTGCTCTTTGCTGATGACACTGTGCTCTTGGGAGATTCTGAAGAGAAGTTGCAGAGATTGGTGGATGAATTTGGTAGGGTGTGCAAAAGAAGAAAATTAAAGGTGAATACAGGAAAGAGTAAGGTTATGAGGATAACAAAAAGATTAGGTGATGAAAGATTGAATATCAGATTGGAGGGAGAGAGTATGGAGGAGGTGAACGTATTCAGATATTTGGGAGTGGACGTGTCAGCGGATGGGTCTATGAAAGATGAGGTGAATCATGGAATTGATGAGGGAAAAAGAGTGAGTGGTGCACTTAGGAGTCTGTGGAAACAAAGAACTTTGTCCTTGGAGGCAAAGAGGGGAATGTATGAGAGTATAGTTTTACCAACGCTCTTATATGGGTGTGAGGCGTGGGTGATGAATGTTGCAGCGAGGAGAAGGCTGGAGGCGGTGGAGATGTCATGTCTGGGGGCAATGTGTGGTGTGAATATAATGCAGAGAATTCGTAGTTTGGAAGTTAGGAGGAGGTGCGGGATTACCAAAACTGTTGTCCAGAGGGCTGAGGAAGGGTTGTTGAGGTGGTTCGGACATGTAGAGAGAATGGAGCGAAACAGAATGACTTCAAGAGTGTATCAGTCTGTAGTGGAAGGAAGGCGGGGTAGGGGTCGGCCTAGGAAGGGTTGGAGGGAGGGGGTAAAGGAGGTTTTGTGTGCGAGGGGCTTGGACTTCCAGCAGGCATGCGTGAGCGTGTTTGATAGGAGTGAATGGAGACAAATGGTTTTTAATACTTGACGTGCTGTTGGAGTGTGAGCAAAGTAACATTTATGAAGGGATTCAGGGAAACCGGCAGGCCGGACTTGAGTCCTGGAGATGGGAAGTACAGTGCCTGCACTCTGAAGGAGGGGTGTTAATGTTGCAGTTTAAAAACTGTAGTGTAAAGCACCCTTCTGGCAAGACAGTGATGGAGTGAATGATGGTGAAAGTTTTTCTTTTTCGGGCCACCCTGCCTTGGTGGGAATCGGCCGGTGTGATAATAAATAAAAAAAAATAATAATAACAGACGAGTAAGACACATATGCAACAGTTTGGTATCATATTTACACACGTGTCCTACTTATATGACTTGCTTATATACCTGGCTTTTCCATCAAACATGGTAGTTCAGCGTTGACACGGAAGCAATAAGCTCCAGTAGTTATTGTTTATATTTTAAATGGTTACAAGTAATATTCATAAATTATTTTTATTAATAAAAATGACCGTGGAGTCTTGATCACTGTTGTAAGTTTACTATAGTGTCATCAATATGGCAAACAATTAAGTTCATGCAAAAAAAAAGTTTTATCTATTACGTCAATCTCAATAATTCTTACCTAGCGAGACAGGAGCAGGTGCAGACCCAGCAGGTTTAGCCATGCTTAGATCAGCCAGTAAATATCATTTGAGATATTTTCTTAGGCATTAAATTTCTTCTTGAGCCTTTGCGGTTGCTTTGAGAAAGAGATTATTGATGATGAGCTTCTTAAGAGGATGTTTAATGAGTGTTATTATAAATTAATATGGATATGAAGGGGTGAAATACTCGTTTTATCCTCAGTGAAACAACTGTTAATCCATTTGGGTTTGTTTTCTTCTAGATATTAGGATTTAAGGGACAGTGCGTGGCTTCAACATTTTAATACCAGAAAAGCTGTTCAGTTCAGTAATCACTGTCACTGGGAATACCAAGCACCTTTCTATTGTTAATCTCCTTGCTAGTTTTTGGAAAAGCGAAGAAGCTTAACAACCATTAACTTCGACAAATATAGTTAACTAAACACACACTATAGCCTCACCTCTACTAGCACAGCACTTCACTAACCTCACATTATAATCTCACCTCTACTAGCACGTCACCTCACTGACCTAATATTATAATCTCACCTCTACTAGCACGTCACTTCACTAACCTAACATTATAATCTCACCTCTACTAGCACGTCACCTCACTGACCTAACATTATAATCTCACCTCTACTAGCACGTCACTTCACTAACCTAACATTATAATCTCACCTCTACTAGCACGTCACTTCACTAACCTAACATTATAATCTCACCTCTACTAGCACGTCACTTCACTAACCTAACATTATAATCTCACCTCTACTAGCACGTCACTTCACTAACCTAACATTATAATCTCACCTCTACTAGCACGTCACTTCACTAACCTAACATTATAATCTCACCTCTACTAGCACGTCACCTCACTGACCTAACATTATAATCTCACCTCTACTAGCACGTCACTTCACTAACCTAACATTATAATCTCACCTCTACAAGCACGTCACCTCACTAACCTCAGAACCTTACTTCCATCCCACCATCATCCCATCAGCAACGCAAATGAGAGCAACAAACAAGCTACACCCTAGAGAATAACAGATAACAACAGCTGCTCAAACAAAAACACGGGACGGGAGGCAGTGGTGGCGATGCTTCCAGCGAATGTGTTAGACATTCTTATCAAATAAAGGAAAGACTGATAGCCGGAATAAATATTAAAAAATAGGTGCTATTAGATGAAAAAATAATCGGAAATATAAAAAGTAAAAAGATGAAGCAGCTAGATAGCGTTAGTTAGTTACCTGTTGTTAAGGGCACCTGTCAATATGTGTGTGTGTGTGTGTGTGTGTGTGTGCTGAATTATTTGTGGTGCGTGCGCACACACGGCCTAGCGTGAGTGAACGCATGTTAGTGTGTGTGCGTGCTCGTTGGTTCCTTCTTGTATGCGTGTGTGTGTATTAAGACGTAACAAGGTGAAGGCTTTATTGCCAAAATGATGTTGCTGTGACACACTTCATTAGCGGTGTATTAGACAGGGCGGCCGTGTAACCTCTGGGCGACGTCGAAAATCCTATTTTCCTCAGGGGATAGCCGAGGTTGGTGGTGACGCAGGGATGTTGGTGGTGGTTTATGGAGAAGTTGATACTTCTGGTGATGATGAAAGAGCAATGGTAAGGAATTTTGAGAGAAAATAAAAGTGGGCTGCTTGGGGTGTAGTTACTTGGTAGACATTTTGGAAACCACAGAGCATTATCGATTAATCGGAAATAAACAAAACTTGATAAATACAAAATATTGCTACATGATGTACTGCTAATTTTGTTAAATCGCCAGATTTTTTTTTCTCTCCTAGAAATATTTATTATGAAGGTCAAATTCCCACATCTAATGACTTGAGTAAATGCTTGATACTACCTTAAAATGAGAAACTGAAAGAATTAGAAGACTTAATAACGCCAGCTTTATAAGTATAATGGGACATTTGATTGAAATTAGTTCTTCTTCCAAGGTTTTCGTTTTAACTTCAGAATGCTTGGTTCGAGCTCCTCAAAATTTCCAAGCTTGTGGGACTATAACTTGAGGAAGGTTCTTGTAACTGTTGGGAAAGTCAGGTGTCTATTTTTCAATTTTCATCCAGCAATTCTTGATTTTGTTTCTGTGCAGTATCAGGAGAAGACATGCTCTAATTGGCTTCAGACTTTCAACACTGATGTATCCTATCTAGAGGGAGGATGGGAGTTTTAATGGAGTGTGTTGGTGCCTGTCTATCAATTTTATCTTTAAAATGGTGTGATATTGCAATACAATAAGAGATGATCTTAATGCAGAACAAGCCACTTGGGATGAAAAGTTTTAGTACTGGTTCTTTCGCTTTGTCGTGCGTCGTCAGGAGCTATGCAATGCTGCAAGATAGCAACAGATAAGAGGGAAAATTGTCTTAGGCAATACAAAAGGGTTCAGTTGCTGTCTTGCAACAATATATAGCTGCTGACGACGCACGAGAGTGCAAAAGAACCAGAGCTAAAGATTTTCATCCCAATGTGGCTTGTTCTGCACGGTGTGATATATTTTCCCAAAATACGTTACGTATGGCTCAGTTGAACAGATTGAATCCCTAATGGTTGACGTATCCTACCAAAAGGATGAGACATTCTAATTTCAGTATACAAAGGCTCAAATTTGCCATTTTACTGACGTAATAAACTGGAATGATTGAAGTCTGAGCAATAACTGAAGAATGGTGGTGGTGGTGGGCTTCAGGCTTCCCGCGATGATGGACTTTGCTCAAAGGAACTTTCATCTAGTTAATAGACTGTGCAAATTTGAATTTGAAAATATTAATAAACAAATTGGTCTCTGAAATAACTAGAGAATGCCTCTTATGATTGACTTGAAGCCCAAAACGCTGGTGTATCTTAGATATTTGGAGTGATGTTGGGTGGTGTAGGGGCTCAGAGGCAGGATCAATATATTATTGGGCAGTTGCTGATGAAGGTAAAACAGCAACAACTGAAAAATTCAGACAACGTTTCGCCCGTAAAATGAGCGGAAAGTTGAATAAAGAATCCAATTACTGTATTTGTGTTTATCATCTACAACTCGTCAGCGTTCCTTTACTATCTACTGTTAAAAGACATCATTTACCAACTTTATTGAGCAAACAAGGGTAATGATAGGTTAGGTTAGGTTAGGTTAGGTTAGGTTAGGTTAGGTTAGGTTAGGTAAGGTTCGTCAGGAAACAGGACAAATGTTTCCTGACGCGGGTCTTAGTCAGATGATGACCCGCCTTTGGAGCTTTTGGTCATCTGACCGAGGCCTTCCGCTGGCTTACCGGTCCACCCCTTTAAAAATTATGGTCATTTATAACCAGTCTAAGGATAATGATTTTCGTGGAAAGTTCTCATTGGTTTTAGGCTGTGTAGGAGCAAATTTTCCATTGTAATTGATAAACTGGGATAGTTTCTAAGCAATAACTTGTGAACGCCGCCTTTGAATCTTGGAAACTTCAGCTGTATAGCCCTTGTGGCTTAGCGCTTCTTTTATATAATAATAATAATAATAATCCTATGTCGCACTCTGTACGATTCATTTAGCATGCACAAATAACTTGCACATAAGAGAAAGAAGTTTAAACGACGTATGAGTTCGACTTGGACCATTGACTAGTCAGTGTGACTAGTCAATGGACCAAGTCGAACCGAAATGTCGTCATAAGCTAATTTCTATATGCCGGTTATTTGTATATTGTAATAATGTTGGTAGAATTACCGACAATATGTAAAGTAAAAAGACACAAGTGCAACTAGGACTGTGTTTTTGATACAGTGAACATCTTTTTCCGATCTCGAAGAGACCGAAATAAGTTTATTTGGCGATGTGTATTAGTGCTAATTTGGAATCTGTCTTTCCAGTGATAAGTCAGAGGCTGTTTTCATTGGTAAGAAATGAATCAGGTTAGTACAGTTAAGTAGCATGTCACTGACAACATGGGCCCATATGGGCTTAGCTCGATGTATAAATCAATCTCATTGACAGACATTCTTTCCGTTATTTACCACCAGCCTCATGTATCAGGCACCTTGAACGGTAAAAAAAAAATGTTAGCACGCGTTGTGAATTTGCACAAGACTCTACTCACCGCAAGCTAATATTAAATATTAAATGTAACCACACTGCTCAAAAAGAGGCAATCATCTCAATCCAGCCAGACTTTCGACTCGGAGCTTCAAAGACACAGCTCGAGGTTCTTGCCAGTAAAGTGGAGCAAGAGCCTTCGTTTCTTAATCTATATTTGTGGCTCGCGTGCCGAGACTTTCTCTCTATTTTTGTGTGTTAAATCGGGTCTTCAGCGCCTGCGGATGTCCACTCCCCCCCTCCAGGCCACGCACGATCACTTGCTGTCACCTACCAAGTGTGTCTCTCCTCTCACTCTACTCCTGTCCCTACCTTTCAGCTCCTGATTCAAGAAATTGTAACTGCCCTCCCTTCCTCGCATTAAACTGGTTGTCTCCCATTTCCAAGGCGTTGTACAGCGCTTACTGGTTACACAACACATTATATAAACACTTACTGGTTATACGGTGCTTCTCCCTGAATGTAATACATAATTCTCTTGTTTCCAGGTATTAATCCCGTCTTCCAGTATTAATATCCTAATTTCCAGGTATTAATCCCATCCTCCGTTATTAATATCCTAATTTCCAGGTATTAAACCAGTGTCTCCGGCTATTAATTCCCTGTCTCCAGGTATTCTTCTGTCTGCAGACAATAATCGCCTTTCTATAGCTATTCATTCCCCTGTCTAAAGGTATTAATTCTGTCTTCGATTATTAATTCCCCTGTCTCCAAGCATTAATTTCCCTGTCTCCAGTTCTCCTGTTATAAGGTATACGCCCCCCCCTCTCCAAGTGTTAATTCCCCAGCCTCCAAGTATTAATCCACGGGATAGTCGTCTAACTGGTGCTACATCTGTTTACACTCGAGCTAAAGCTATAGCTGAAATCTGCATTTTTTTCCCTAACGCATCAGCCTTCTCCCGAGGCAGGGATTACCCGAGAAACAAGAAACGAAAGTTTTTCTTCGTTTACATTTACTAATTTATACAATAGTAGGGGTTACTAGCCCCTTGCTCCTGGCATTTTAGTCGCCTCTTACGACATGCATGACTTACAAAGTAAGGATTCTTCTCCATTTCCCCATGGAGGTTGAATACTGAAAGTTGAAATTTGCATGTTCCTATTATAATAAAGGGGATACCGCTAAACCCGTAGGGCTCTTACAGTGCCTAGGGTATGGGATGCCCTCAGGTTTAATCCACGGATAGGGTGGGTGGCTCCAGTTTCCCGACTCAGTCCTTCAGTAACATAACTTCTATTAAGATGGAACCTTTGAACCTTTGAACTTAAAATAGACGTTTTTTTTTTTAGCCGGTTTGTGTATATATGTTTGAGTGTTTTATATATTTGAGGGAACAATCATCAATATCGTTATAATTATCATCGACATCATCGTTAACGACGATGTCTGTACTGACTATAATCAGTATCACGAAGACTAAAATATAGTTCCACTATTTACCAGTAGATATAATTTTGTCTTTTGTTAACATCATGATAAACACAAATAATCGTTGTCATCCATTTTCATTGTAGTCATTCCTGGCGGGTCCATATTTGTCATCAGTCACAATTCAACACCATCAATGTATGGTGACTTATCATTCACCATACATTACTAATCATCATTATGTAAAACTACTATATAACTATCCCCTGTGTTTCCAATACACTTCTAATTGACTACTTCTTAGCTTTCATCTTATTCCATCATATCAAGGTGATTATTTTTTTTTTCATTATTATTTACATTCTGCAGATCCAAAATAGCAGCCTCCCCTCTGTTTTTTTTTTTCTTCCTTTGTTTTACACAGGTTTGACAAGGTTAGGTTAAGGATCCCTAGCTTTATTGACAAGATATTTAAAGGATTCCTAACTTTATTGGCAAGCTAAGAGCTGTTACCTACATCAGCTCATTTGAAAGCATTTTTATTGTTATGAGACATACAAGTAGGGAACAGGATGAAGTTGGAGCCATCTGTGGGCCAGCATTTTCATTTGATCAACTGACTTTATCTCGTTGACATCATAATGATGTAAGAATGTGTTCCATACTCGAGTCATCCTGGGTATATATGATCTCAGATGGAGTGATGTTCTGGAGAAGGGTACAGCCAAAGTGAAGTTGCTGCTTTCTGCCCGTCTTGTGGCATAAAAGCTTGTTTCACGCTGTCCTCGAAGTGGATCCAAGTGTGGTACTTTGATAATATTGGCCTTGTACGTAACAGTAAGGCCACCCACATCCCTCCTGTGTTGAAGGTTCTGCTGAAATGACAGATCTCTCCAGGATGGGTCCAGGCGAGAGATGAGACGTCTTGCTCTGTTCTCTACTCTGTCAAGCAGTCGCAGATAAGAAGAGGGGCAGGCAAACCAAGAAAGTGGAGCATACTCAAGGTGTGAGCGTACTTGTGCCTCGTACAAAATCTTGCAACCCTTGCTGTCAAGCAGATGCGAGATATGGCGAAGTGCAGTAAGCCTCTCTCTCTCTCTCTCTCTCTCTCTCTCTCTCTCTCTCTCTCTCTCTCTCTCTTTCTCACTCTATCTCTTTCATTTGCTAATGTTCTGTTTCCTATGACGTTTTCTGGTATTGGCAGATTTTCCTTCATGTTTTCAGAAAAAGGTAATACATCTTGGTCTGGCAGTCTTGGCTTCGTTTTAAGAGCTCTGGGGAAAACTTTAATAAATGTAGCAAAAAAGATATTGACAGCTGGATCAACAAAAAATTAAACATAAACAACGGTGAATTGGTATTCGGAATTTTTCTGTATATGTTCAATTCTTCTTCTTTTTCTTATCCTTCTTTTCTTCTTCTTCATTATTATTATTAGTGTTATTATTATTTATATTGTTATTTAATTATTTTTGTTATTATTTTTATTATATACTTTGTTAGTAATTTTTGTTGTCGTTGTTGGAATTATTTATGGGGAGAGTTAGATCTGAAGATTATATTGTACCTGGATAATAGATAATCAGATATAGGGAGAGCAAAGTTGGCTGCCACTCCATGGATCAAGAGCCCTTCACCGACATCAAGGCACTTTCCTCCCTTCTTCCCCCGTTAAAGATATGTACATGAACTGTCTCAAATGATATTGAATCGGGTGAAGATGATACATCTCGTCCTCTCCCAGTAACTTCACCTTCAAACATAAGAAACTTAGGGGTGAAAATAATATATGTCGACCCCTACCAACACCCTCACCTTCAACGCCCAACATAAGAAACTAAAGATATATTTTTATGGCGAGACAAAGCTGTCGTTATAATGAATGGGAAGATTGCCAGTGTTTTTCATAACGTTTGAACATCATAGCCTGTGGACATGGGCGGGTGGTTGTCTGTTAGTGTGTGTGTGTGTGTGTGTGTGTGTGTGTGTGTGTGTGTGTGTGTGTGTGTGTGTGTGTGTGTGTGTGTGTGTTTGTATGCGTGTATGGGAATGTGCGTGTTTTGTGCATGTGTGTGTGTAAACGAAATTCGAGGTCATGGTTGGTGAACTGGGGCTTAAAGACAGTCGTTTAGACGAGGGTAATTGAGACGGTATGTAATCTGTTCACCACCAGCCAAGAATATATTAATCCCTAAAATAAGGATTAAAATACTCTCTCAGCATACATTCATCAAGCATTAGAGATTTCTTCAAGTGTTCACAGTATTTCAACCTTCTGGTGGATTTCTGAATTAGATAACCTTCGTCTTAAAAGTTTTATTAAATGTTTAATTTCTATTTCGATAATAATTTTTATTGATAAAAACAGTTTTACAGTAAAAAATAATCTCGCAAGATTGTTAAACGAATTAATCGTTCCCTTAATAGTTATCATTAAGCCAATATATATATATATGTATTGCAAAATACAATAATCAGTAAATTATAAAGATAATTATCATAGCTATACGCGCCACAGGCGCGTATAGCTATGATACTATGAATAATCCCCTAGATGAAACAGAAACTTACTCTGAACTTCGAAACTGTTAACAGTAATTTCAATAAAACAATAAAACATCTACTGAAAGGCAAAGATGAAGTAATTAAAAAAAGTACTTCCATTAATATGTATGGATTAATAAAAACGCACAAACCAGGAAGTCCATTTAGACCAATTATTAACTCCAAAGGTTCAGTTTACTATAAATTATCTAAATGGCTTGTTGTTATTTTGAGCCCAATTGTTTGAAAAAATTCTAACTTTAATGTTAAAAACAACATAGATTTAAAGGGAATAATAAGCACCTTGACCGACTTAAGTTATTTCAACATGGTTAGTTTTGATGTTAATTCCTTGTTTACAAAAGTTCCAGTTGATGATTTATTAAGTTTCTTATCTGAAGAACTTGTTAATTGCGATTTACCATTGTCAGATCCTACTACCATTAAACTTATTAAACTTTGTATTGTTGATGCAAAATTTATATTTAATGATGAGTTTTACACTTAGAAGTTTGGTATGGCAATGGGAAATCCTCTTTCACTTGTTCTTAGTAATTTATACATGGATTTTTTTGAAACAAGGCTGCTTAACACAGTCCTTCCTAATAGAGCTAAATGGTTCAGATATGATGATGATATTTTGTGTCTTATGCCTAAGAATGCAGATATTAGCCATTTCCTTGTTAAATTAAATATCTTAGCTTCCATTAAATTAAATATCTTAGATTCCAAACAACTGTTCCTATGTGCACTAATATTCTACACATCAATATGGAGTTAAACTGTCGGTATTCCCATCAATGTTTTTGAGAGCTTTACGTATTTGTAGCCCAGAGTTCATAGATGAAGAATTCTCCCAAATTTATGAAACAGCTAATGATCTAAAATATCCAAGAAACTTAATTGATTAATCCTATAAAATAGCTAGAAATACATTTTATAATTCAAAAAAGGGACAACCAACCTTATTCAACTAAAAATATGTTGGTTCTCCCTTACCATGAAAACTTAGTTAATATGCCTTCTCTACTTAAGAATTTTAATATCATAGTTGTGTTTAAAAAATCTTGACAGGGTTAAAAAACTTTTGATGAAAAGCTCCCCCGAGGTGTCTATAAGTTTCCTTGTCAAATATGTGATAAAGTTTATTACGGTCAAACTGGTAAAAGTCTTGAACCTATGTTAAAACAACATAAATATAGCATCAGAAATGGAAAAGATTCTAATGTTCTGTTTATTCATGTGAGAGATTTTAAAAAGTCTGAGAAAGTTATATCAAGCAAGTCCATGGTCGACAGATATATAATTTCATAAAGAAAAGTTTTGAAAATAATATAAATATTTCTTTTGGTTTATATAAATTGGATTCATTTATAACTAATAAAATTTGGGAAGGAGGTACATTAGACAAATTTTTGGGTGGAATGTAAGTTGTCTTTCACGGATCGCTGACTAACTACCTACATCATCGTAAAAAGTCAGGTGTTGCTGTGGGGTGGCAGCGAGGTGTAGTCTCGTCTTAATAAGCCTTCCTGTTAACCTTTTATTTTTATAGTTCCTTGATAATGTGAGAAGTTGCGAAAGCGCTTGGAATTTCTCTATGTTTTCACAGTGTTTGCTCTACGTATTATAATATCACCTGTTTACTGTAATCTTATTGTATATATATATATATATATATATATATATATATATATATATATATATATATATATATATATATATATATATATATATATATATATATAAATATAAATATATATATATATATATATATATATATATATATATATATATATATATATATATATATATATATATATATATATATATATATATTATGCGCCCCCATCTTATTCCTTATCCTCATATCAGACATAAACAGAGATATACACCACAGCACCGTATCATCCTTTGCGGATGATACTAGGATCTGCATGAGGCTGTCATCTGCTGAGGACGCGGTTAACCTCCAAGAAGATATAAACAAAGTTTTCCAGTGGGCAACGGTAAACAATATGATGTTCAATGAGGACAGATTCCAACTACTCCGTTATGGAAAACTGGAGGAGATAATAACTAGAACAGAGTATACTACTGACTCCGGCCATACAATAGAGCGGAAAAATAATGTAAGGGACCTGGGAGTAGTAATGTCTGAGGATCTCACTTTCAAGGATCACAACAGTGCCACGATCGCACGTGCAAAGAAAATGATAGGATGGATAATGAGAACTTTCAAAAAGAGAGATGCCAAGCCTATGATGATCCTTTTCAAATCACTTGTTCTCTCTAGGCTGGAATACTGCTGTACATTAACATCTCCATTCAAAGCAGGTGAAATCGCAGATCTAGAGAGTGTACAGAGATCCTTTACTGCACGTATAAGTTCTGTCAAGCACCTTAACTACTGGGAACGCTTGGAAGCACTTGACTTGTACTCGTTGGAACGCAGGAGGGAGAGATATATCATAATCTACACTTGGAAAATCTTGGAAGGAATGGTCCCAAATCTGCACACAGAAATCACTCCCTACGAAAGTAAAAGACTGGGCAGGCGATGCAATATGCCGCCAATAAAAAGTAGAGGCGCCATTGGTACACTAAGAGAAAACACCATAAGTGTCCGGGGCCCAAAACTGTTCAACAGCCTCCCATCTAGCATTAGGGGAATTGCCAATAAACCCCTGACTGCCTTCAAGAGAGAGCTGGACAGATACCTAAAGTTAGTGCCGGATCAGCCGGGCTGTGGCTCGTACGTTGGACTGCGTGCGGCCAGCAGTAACAGCCTAGTTGATCAGGCCCTGATCCATCGGGAGGCCTGGTCATGGACCGGGCCGCGAGGGCGTTGATCCCCGGAATAACCTCCAGGTAACCTCCAGGTAACCTAAGTGCAGAAGTCGTGAAGCTCCTCAAGTCATACTTTTCATAAAAAAAATATTTTAAAATATATATTTATATGTCTTCGTAATACTGGTGAAAAGTGACAGTGATGTAAGTTCAGTATATAATACATGATAATACATGTAGTGTTAAAGTTGTGTTCAGGTCAGGTCGCCTCCACTCAACATACTTGGCCAAGTATTTCAACTCTGATTTTATTGTAGTAGTTCGTGGAGTATAAAGACTGGACGTGAAGCATCTTCACTCTACAAACCTCACATGTGCAGGTAAGGTGTGACACAGACTATCAGTGAACACTGAAACACAAGTGAGGAGAGGTAGCTGGTGATGTCGTCAGTGTCGTCTTGTGACGATAGTTCACCTTTGTTTTTTTTTATTTTGTAATCATCCAGTGATCTCCAAAGCTTCGCCATTCCGTAAACACCTTTGTAAAGAAAAGATTTATTATTTTTTTACCCGACTAGTGTTCTCTTCTGTTCTTGTTTTAGCTCTTACATGTCATCATCCTTCTACCTGGAGTCTAACTGAGGGTTGTTCCGGGGGTCGACGTCCCCCTGACCCGGTCCTCGACCAGATCCCCCGGTGGATCAGAGCCTGATCAACCAGGCTGTTATTGCTGGCCACATACAATCCAACGTACGAAACACAGCACCGGCTGATCGGGCACTGTCTTTAGCCTAATATTTGCCAAGACCCCTCTTGAAGGCAGCCAGGGGCCCATTGGTAATTTTCCTTATGTATGATGTTCTTGGGCCCCAAACACTTCATGGCACCTCTGTTTTTCATTTGGGGGGTATGTTGTACCGTTTGCAGTCTTTTGCTTTCGTAGGGAGTGATTTCGGTACGCAGATTTAGGCCCAGTCCCCTTCCATGTTTACGCTGTTAAGACGCCCAACGATCTATACAACTCGTCCTTTATTTATCAAAATATGTTGTGCCTAAAAATATATCTGTAACACCAGAAGATGTTTTCATTCCGAACTCTGTAAACTTCGCCGTCTTAACTCCTGACTCTCAGAACAGGCCCATTACAGTGGATTTTACCCAAGTCATAATACTCTGACATACGACCGAGCGCGCGCGCACACACAAACACACACACACACACACACACACATGTACACCATTTATGTCAGGCCCATACTGGAGTATGCAGCACCAGTTTGGAATCCACACCTGGTCAAGCACGTCAAGAAATTAGAGAAAGTGCAAAGGTTTGCAACAAGACTAGTCCCAGAGCTAAGGGGATTGTCCTATGAAGAAAGGTTAAGGGAAATCGGTCTGACGACACTGCATGACAGGAGGGTCAGGGAAGACATGATAACGACATATAAAATAATGTGGACGATGACAGGTTGTTCCAGAGATGGGACACAGAAACAAGAGGTCACAATTGGAAGTTGAAGACACAAATGAGTCAGAGAGATAGTAGGAAGTATTTCTTCAGTCATAGAGTTGTAAGGCAGTGGAATAGCCTAGAAAATGACGTAGTGGAGGCAGGAACCATACACAGTTTTAAGACGAGGTTTGATAAAGCTCATGGAGCGGGGAGAGAGAGGGCCTAGTAGCAACCGGTGAAGAGGCGGGGCCAGGAGCTAGGACTCGACCCCTGCAACCACAAATAGGTGAGTACACACGTACGTCAAGCACGTCAAGAAATTAGAGAAAGTGCAAAGGTTTGCAACAAGACTAGTCCCAGAGCTAAGGGGATTGTCCTATGAAGAAAGGTTAAGGGAAATCGGCCTGACGACACTGGATGACAGGAGGGTCAGGGAAGACATGATAACGACATATAAAATAATGTGGACGATGACAGGTTGTTCCAGAGATGGGACACAGAAACAAGAGGTCACAATTGGAAGTTGAAGACTCAGATGAGTCAAAGGGATGTTAGGAAGTATTTCTTCAATCATAGAGTTGTCAGGCAGTGGAATAACCTAGAAAGTGACGTAGTGGAGGCGGGAACCATACATAGCTTTAAGACGAGGTTTAATAAAGCTCATGGAGCAGGAAGAGAGAGAGGACCCAGTAGCAATCAGTGAAGAGGCGGGGGCCAGCAGCTATGAATCGACCCCTGCAACCACAAATAGGTGAGTACACACACACACACGCATGCATGCACTCACGCTCGTTGGAAGAGTAAGAATAGATAATAAGAAATGTACTTCGCTAGTTCAAGATATATCAGAGGTGATGGAGACCGCGATGGTGTAGAGAGAAGAGTTATAAGACTAGCGTGACAGACTACAGTGAGAGGTGGCTGTTGCACTTCATCTCCAGCAAGTGTGATAGACTCGGGAGAGCCAACAGATCTCATACAATTAAATGGTCTCCAGAGCTAAGTAAAATACCAGACGTATGGCCAGAGGATCACTTCAGGCGCGTAACAGCAGCAGCATATGCATGACCCTGTAAATTTGAGAATGGTATTCAGGAATTTCAGAAAGAGCTCTTCAAACCCCTATTGAGCAGTTCTATAAGAGAGAACACCTCGCGATTTTGGAACAGTCACTTGAACACGTGTCGAGAAATTAAAATAAAGTTCCGAGGTTTGCCACGAGACCAATCCTGGAGTTTGGAGGAAGGAAATAAATCACAGTATTGAGGGGACTCGAACCCCTGGCTATCAAGTTACAAAACTACCAGGTCAGTGTGCTATCCCTGTTCTCTGATTTATTTAAAATCGTATCATTATGATTTCGTGAATCTAGGAGGAATGTTGTGTGAAGAAAGACTAGAATTAAGCCAGAACACTGAAATAAAGAAGAACAGAAGAAGACCGACAGTACCCTTGAGCATGTACAAACCTCTCACGCACACAAGTGTGCAGTATGCAGCCTATATGTGAATAAGCAGCTTGTTTTTCTTTATCCCTCTCCTCTTTCACCATACCTACTTAATTGTGTTTTATCCTTTCCAATCCTTCTTCCTTTCTTCCTGTAACCAGGGTTAAGCTCAAAGAATTTAAAGTTAAAGATTTCCAAAGAACTCAGTAAGCTGAAAGAAGAGACCAGTTAAAGGCACAGTGTCAGGGATTCAACGATCTGGTAGACAAAGTAGTGGGGGCAGCTTCCATAAGCAGTTTTAGGAGTAGCTTTAATCAAACACATATAGTTAACATCAGGCTGTCTATACTGGATCTGGGGGGAAGAAGCGAAAAGGTAATTTCGAGGTGTTCAGTCGCTCAGCCTTGATTGGTGTTCAGTCCCCCAGCCTTGATAGGTATTCAGTCCCTCAGCCTTGATAGGTGTTCAGTCCCTCAGCCTTGATAGGTGTTCAGTCCCCCAGCCTTGATATGTATTCAGTCCCTCAGCCTTGATTGGTGTTCAGTCCCTTAGCCTTGATAGGTATTCACTCCCACAGCCTTACAGGTGTCCAGTCCCTCAGCCTTGATAGGTGTCCAGTCCCTCAGCCTTGATAGGTATCCAGTACCTCAGCCTTGATAGGTGTCCAGTCCCTCAGCCTTGATAGGTGTCCAGTCCCTCAGCCTTGATAGGTGTCCAGTCCCTCAGCCTTGATAGATGTCCAGTCCCTCAGCCTTGATAGGTATCCAGTACCTCAGCCTTGATAGGTGTTCAGTCCCTCAGCCTTGATAGGTGTCCAGTCCCTCAGCCTTAATAGATGTTCAGTCCATCAGCCTTGATAGGTGTTCAGTCCCTCAGCCTTGATAGGTGTTCAGTCCCTCAGCCTCGATAGGTGTCCAGTCCCTCAGCCTTGATAGATGTCCAGTCCCTCAGCCTTGATAGGCGTCCAGTCCCTCAGCCTTGATAGGTGTCCAGTCCCTCAGTCTTGATAGATGTCCAGTCCCTCAGTCTTGATAGGTGTCCAGTCCCTCAGTCTTGATAGGTGTCCAGTCCCTCAGTCTTGATAGGTGTCCAGTCCCTCAGTCTTGATAGGTGTCCAGTCCCTCAGTCTTGATAGGTGTCCAGTCCCTCAGCCTTGATAGGTGTCCAGTCCCTCAGTCTTGATAGGTGTCCAGTCCCTCAGTCTTGATAGGTGTCCAGTCCCTCAGCCTTGATAGGCGTCCAGTCCCTCAGCCTTGATAGGCGTCCAGTCCCTCAGCCTTGATAGTCTTTGATAGGTGTCCAGTCCCTCAGTCTTGATAGGTGTTCAGTCCCTCAGCCTTGATAGGCGTCCAGTCCCTCAGCCTTGATAGGCGTCCAGTCCCTCAGTCTTGATAGGTGTTCAGTCCCTCAGCCTTGATAGGTGTCCAGTCCCTCAGTCTTGATAGGTGTTCAGTCCCTCAGCCTTGATAGGCGTCCAGTCCCTCAGTCTTGATAGGTGTTCAGTCCCTCAGTCTTGATAGGTGTCCAGACCCTCAGTCTTGATAGATGTCCAGTCCCTCAGTCTTGATAGGTGTCCAGTCCCTCAGTCTTGATAGGCGTCCAGTCCCTCAGTCTTGATAGGTGTCCAGTCCCTCAGTCTTGATAGGTGTCCAGTCCCTCAGTCTTGATAGGTGTCCAGTCCCTCAGTCTTGATAGGTGTCCAGTCCCTCAGTCTTGATAGGTGTCCAGTCCCTCAGCCTTGATAGGTGTCCAGTCCCTCAGTCTTGATAGGTGTCCAGTCCCTCAGTCTTGATAGGTGTCCAGTCCCTCAGTCTTGATAGGTGTCCAGTCCCTCAGTCTTGATAGGTGTCCAGCCCCTCAGTCTTGATAGGTGTCCAGCCCCTCAGTCTTGATAGGCGTCCAGTCCCTCAGTCTTGATAAAACTAAAACAGAAGCTGTGAAGGAGACACTCAGGTGTTGCACTTGTACTTGTATATTTTTTATCAAGTTGTTGATATTGTATACGACAGTAATACCAACTCTTGGTTATTATCTACTTCCACTTGTGGGTTCCACACACCTGTGAGTTTCTTCAATTGTTGTACCTCTCCTATGGTTCTGGTAACTAAGTCTCTATCTTCATGCGTCACCC
Organism: Cherax quadricarinatus; assembly: GCF_038502225.1. Taxonomy (NCBI): domain Eukaryota; kingdom Metazoa; phylum Arthropoda; class Malacostraca; order Decapoda; family Parastacidae; genus Cherax; species Cherax quadricarinatus. The sequence goes on from NC_091307.1 coordinate 2,208,757, forward strand.
TAAAAGTATCTCTTACCTTTTCCACTATTTCCAGTTTGTAATCTAAGTAGTGGACTGAAGAAGCTACTGGTTGAGAAAAGTCTTCACAAATAAAAATACCGAGATGTTGCAGGCATGTTGCAGGCCATCAATGATGAGAGCCTTGAACTCTTTTTCAGAACTTATAATATAACCCTAAATATCAAGGATGCTCCGGGTCATCATGTTAATAAGACTCGCGTCGGATGATTTACTATGACGAATATAAAAATAGTAACCACGAGGCCTCTCATTGTTTTTGAGCAATCATGAAAACCTTAAAAGGCAGTGGAGGAATAGCAGCAAGGTGAGTACACACTTTGCTGATTCACTCAGACACCGAGCGGTGGGTCTCCACAACCCTCACTCAGACACCCTCACACTGTAATCCCCAACATACAAACACTACCCTGTCTTCTCCATCTAGTAGCTTTTTACGAGAGAGAGTCAACACCCGTCTTGTTTATATTAGATTTTTAAGCATTTCTCTCTTCAAAAATAATATCTAAATATTTTTCTTCCTCTCCTTTTTTATTATTTATCTTTCCCTTGTCTCCATTAATATTTTCCTTTTTTTTCTTATATATTCTCTGCACTGTGACATTTCAATTTGAATAACATGTGCGTTTCCAAACACCTGAGTTTGCATTACGTTAAATGAGAATTTTGGATCCACTCAGTAACTATAATAATTATCTAATAATCTAAAGGAAAATCCATTGAGTCTAGGAGTTTCAAAAATTAAATTGCAATTTCTTTCCCCGAAGCTTAATGACCACCACGGGTTTAGCTCTTCCCCTAATTATATAATTTAATTAAAGGATAATGATTATAAAACTAATTACCAACTATTCCTTGTTTTCAGCGTTGTATGACCAGTCTTTTTAATAACTTTAAAAGGAATAACCTCTGAATCTTTTAATATTTTAGAATATTTGGTTGAAAATTATATTTTAATGTTGTTATTTTCCGTCTTGTAGAACTGGTGACACTGACAGTCTTAAATTGTGATAAATATATCGAAAAGATGGATTAGTGGAAGTAATTTTTTTAAGTAATTCATCTTTGCCTTTCAGTAGACGTTCTATTGTTTTATTGAAATTACTGTTAACAGTTTCTAAGGGATTCTTTCTAAGTTTAGAATAAGTTTCTGTATCATCTAGATTATTCATTTTATCTTGGTAATCAATTTCTTTCAAAATTACTGTTGCATTTATTTGATTTACTTTAGTAAGAAGCCTTTTTATATTATTAATAAGTGAATCAGTTGGAAATATTTTATTGTAACATAGAGTTATATACCATCCCCTTATTAACATTAATTTCATCAGTGGATAAATCAGAGGATTTTTTTAAGTTACAAAATGATTTTGCAATTTCAACAGTATTAATTTTTTGAAGTTGCAAAACTTACACCGAAACCTAGAGCATCAGTTATATTTTTATCTAATATTTCATCTGATAAGCTAATTACAAAATTGTTATTAACATGTTTTGTCTAATTACTGTTTTCAATTAAAATGTTTAATTTTCTTTGTAGTTTGTATCTCAGTTCATCACAAATTCTTCTGTGTTTATTATAGCAATGATCCAACATACTATACATCTTTAAATGTATAAGAGAAAATTTTAGAAAAGACTTAATTTTAATGAGTTCTTGCTAACTGACTAGTTTCACTTATTCGGCACGAATAAATGTCTATGTATGTCTATATATGTCGTGCCGAATAGATAAAACTAGCCAATTAGCAAGAGCTCATTTAAAATTAAATCTTTTCCAAAATTTTCTCTTATACGTTTAATGGTATATATATATATACTTTTTCATTTATGTTAATGTAAAAATTAATAATTTTGTACCAAAAGAACCTTAGAAAACTTACCTAACCTTATTATAACAAGCGGAATTTAATTTAGTCTAATACACTAAATAGATTTTGGATAAGTTTACAATAATTTAATAATAAGCAAACACAATAAAATATATATTTTATTAGTTTCAGAATGATTTTTGTGGAATTATTTCATATTG